>NC_053024.1:699210485-699510485 GCF_003073215.2 Triticum urartu | reverse complement strand
CAGGCGTTGCGGTGGGCCCTCCTACGGTTGTGGAAGCATGGTGGCAGGCGCAGGCACCCGGCACGCGGCTCCGGGGAGTGCCCCCCTCACGGGCGTCGCTGCCGCCGCCAGCAGCGACGCACGTGAGGGGGGCACTCCCCGGAGCCGCGTGCCGGGCGTTTGCAACCGCCACAACACTTCCAGACTTGTGAGAGACCGCCTACGCAAGATTTGGCGGCATGCTAGCCCCCGGAGGCCGCCGGCCACAGTCGTAGACGCGCGAAGAGCAATCCGCGTAGAGGGAAGTGTTCAGATACTTCTCCATTACGAAAAATTATGAAAAAATTACCATCGGTCCTATAACACATGTGCCCACGTCTTGTAAATAACTCATGATTTTATCGCGCTCCGAGTATTTAATAATATTCACGCCGCATCATTACCGTAGAACATCTACTACCGTGTCATCGCCGTCCGTGAGGGGGGCCACACCCCGGAGACGCCTGCCACCTCTTCGTACATACCACCACACCGTACGGCATGTATGAGGTCCCGGTGCGACGCTCCGGTGGCATTGCTACCCCCCAGAGCCCCCGTCCCGCCTAACCCTGTAGCGTTTGACCACGGGATCTAGCCCTTTGAGTTTGCATGGACGGGCTTTGACCAGTGTAACTATCAACCCGGTTATGTTAGGTCAGCCCATAGGAACACTTTGGAGCAACATCCGGGCCAAAGCCACGCGTAGACCTGACGCGTCCGTTTCCCCCCTCCAGGTGCCGGCGGCGGCGCCGTCCGTGAGGGGGACCACACCCCGAAGACGCGTGCCGCCTCTTCGGACATGCCACCACACCACCCCGCATGTATGAGGGCCCAGAGCGACGCTCCGGTGGCATTGCTACCCCCAGGCCCCCCGTCCCGCCTAACCCTATAGCGTTTGACCACGGGATCTAGCCCTTTGACTTTGCACGGACGGGCTTTGACCAGTGGACCTCTCCACCCGGTTGTGTGAGGTCAGCCCATAGGAACACTTTGCAGCAACATTCGGGATAGACCCACAGCAAGATCCCCTCCGTGTAGACCCGACGCATCCGTTTCCCCCCCTCCAGGTGCCGGCGGCGGCGCCGTCCGTGAGGAGGGGCACACCCTGGAGACGCGTGCCGGGCGTTTGCAACCACCACAACACTTCCTGACTTGTGAGAGGCCGCCTACGCAAGATTTGGCGGCATGCTAGCCCCCGGAGGCCGCCAGCCACAGTCGTAGACGCGCGAAGAGCAATCCGCGTAGAGGGAAGTGTTCAGATACTTCTCCATCACGAAAAATTATGAAAAAAATTACCATCGGTCCTATAGCACATGTGCCCACGTCGTGTAAATAACTCATGATTTTATCACGCTCTGAGTATTTAATAATATTCACACCGCATTGTTACCGCAGAACGTCTACTACCGTGTCATCGCCGTCCGTGAGGGGGGCCACACCCCGGAGACGCCTGCCACCTCTTCGTACATACCACCACACCGTACGGCATGTATGAGGTCCCGGTGCGACGCTCCGGTGGCATTGCTACCCCAGGGCCCCCGTCCCGCCTAGCCCTGTAGCGTTTGACCACGGGATCTAGCCCTTTGACTTTGCACGGACGGGCTTTGACCAGTGGACCTCTCCACCCGGTTGTGTGAGATCAGCCCATAGGAACACTTTGGAGCAACATCCGGGCCAGACCCACAGCAAGATCCCCTCCGTGTAGACCCGACGCGTCCGTTCCCCCCCCCTCCAGGTGCCGGCGGCGGCGCCGTCCGTGAGGGGGCACACCCCGGAGACGCGTGGCGGGCGTTTTCAACCGCCACAACACTTCCAGACTTGTGAGAGGCTGTCTACGCAAGATTTGGCGGCATGCTAGCCCCCGGAGGCCGCCGGCCACAGTCGTAGACGCGCGAAGAGCAATCCGCGTAGAGGGAAGTGTTCAGATACTTCTCCATCACGAAAAATTATGAAAAAAAATTACCATCGATCCTATAGCACATGTGCCCACGTCGTGTAAATAACTCATGATTTTATCGCGCTCCGAGTATTTAATATTATTCATGCCGCATCGTTACCGCAGAACGTCTACTACAGTGTCATCGCAGTCCGTGAGGGGGGCCACACCCCGGAGACGCGTGCCACCTCTTCGGACATGGCACCACACCACCCGACATGTATGAGGGCCCGGGGCGGCGCTCTGGTGGCATTGCTACCCCCCAGGGCCCCCGTCCCGCCTAACCCTATAGCGTTTGACCACGGGATCTAGCCCTTTGACTTTGCACGGACGGGCTTTGACCAGTGGACCTCTCCACCCGGTTGTGTGAGATCAGCCCATAGGAACACTTTGGAGCAACATTCGGGCCAGACCCACAGCAAGATCCCCTCCGTGTAGATCCGACACGTCCGTTCCCCCCTCCAGGTGTCGGCGGCGGCGCCGTCCGTGAGGGGGGGCATACCCCGGAGACGCATGCCGGGCGTTTGCAACCGCCACAACACTTCCAGACTTGGGAGAGGCCGCCTACGCAAGATTTGGCGGCATGCTAGCCCCCGGAGGCCGCCAGCCACAGTCGTAGACGCGCGAAGAGCAATCCGCGTAGAGGGAAGTGTTCAGATACTTCTCCATCAAGAAAAATTATGAAAAAAATTACCATCGGTCCTATAGCACATGTGCCCACGTCATGTAAATAACTCATGATTTTATCGCGCTCCGAGTATTTAATAATATTCACGCCGCATCGTTTCCGCAGAACGTCTACTTGTTGGGTTTCGTAGTAATTTCAAAAATTTTCCTACGCACACGCAAGATCATGTGATGCATAGCAACGAGAGGGGAGAGTGTTGTCTACGTACCAACGCAGACCGACTGCGGAAGCGACCACACAACGTAGAGGAAGTAGTCGTACGTCTTCACGATCCAACCGATCAAGCACCGAAACTACGGCACCTCCGAGTTCGAGCACATGTTCAGCTCGATGACGATCCCCGGACTCCGATCCAGCAAAGTGTCAGGGAAGAGTTCCCTCAGCACGACGGCATGGTGACGATCTTGATGTACTACTGCAGCAGGGCTTCGCCTAAACTCCGCTACAGTATTATTGAGGTATATGGTGGCAGGGGGCACCGCACACGGCTAAGGAATAGATCACGTGGATCAACTTGTGTGTCTAGAGGTGTCCCCTGCCTCCGTATATAAAGGAGTAGAGGGGGGGAGGCTGGCCGGCCAAGGAGGGAGGCGCAGGAGAGTCCTACTCCCTCTAGGAGTAGGATTCCCCCCCCCCCAATCCTAGTCGGAATAGGATACGCGGAGGGGGAAAAGAGGAGGAGGGGGTCGGCCACCTCTCCTAGTCCTAATAGGACTAGGGGAAGGGGGAGGCGCACAGCCCATCTAGGGCAGCCCCTTCTCTTTTCCACCAAGGCCCACTATGGCCCATATAGCTCCCGGGGGGTTCCGGTAACCCTCCCGGTATTCCGGTAAAATCCCGATTTCACCCGGAACACTTCCGATATCCAAACATAGGCTTCCAATATATCAATCTTTACGTCTCGACCATTTCGAGACTCCTCGTCATGTCCGTGATCACATCCGGGACTCCGAACAACCTTCGGTACATCAAAAATGCATAAACTCATAATATAACTGTCATCGTAACCTTAAGCGTGCGGACCCTACGGGTTCGAGAACAATGTAGACATGACCGAGACATGTCTCCGGTCAATAACCAATAGAGGGACCTGGATGCCCATATTGGCTCCTACATATTCTACGAAGATCTTTATCGGTCAGACCGCATAACAACATACGTTGTTCCTTTTGTCATCGGTATGTTACTTGCCCGAGATTCGATCGTCGGTATCCAATACCTAGTTCAATCTCGTTATCGGTAAGTCTCTTTACTCGTTCCGTAATACATCATCTCACAACTACCATATTAGTTGTAATGCTTGCAAGGCTTATGTGATGTGTATTACCGAGAGGGCCCAGAGATACCTCTCCGACAATCGGAGTGACAAATCCTAATCTCGAAATACGCCAACCCAACATCTACCTTTGGAGACACCTGTAATGCTCCTTTATAATCACCCAGTTACGTTGTGACGTTTGGTAGCACCCAAAGTGTTCCTCCGGCAAACGGGAGTTGCATAATCTCATAGTCATAGGAACATGTATAAGTCATGAAGAAAAGCAATAGCAACATACTAAATTATCGGGTGCTAAGCTAATGGAACGGGTCATGTCAATCAGATTATTCAACCAATGATGTGACCTCGTTAATCAAATAACAACTCATTGTTCATGGTTAGGAAACATAACCATCTTTGATTAACGAGCTAGTCAAGTAGAGGCATACTAGTGACACTTTGTTTGTCTATGTATTCACACATGTATTATGTTTCCCGTTAATACAATTCTAGCATGAATAATAAACATTTATCATGATTATAAGGAAATAAATAATAACTTTGTTATTGCCTCTAGGGCATATTTCCTTCACTACTACCGTGTCATCGCCGTCCGTGAGGGGGGCCACACCCCGGAGACGCGTGCCGCCTCTTCGGACATGCCACCACGCCACCCTGCATGTATGAGGGCCCGGGGCGACGCTCCGGTGGCATTGCTACACCCTCCCAGGGCCCCCGTCCTGCCTAACCCTGTAGCGTTTGACCACGGGATCTAGCCCTTTGACTTTGCACGGACGGGCTTTGACCAGTGGACCTCTCCACCCGGTTGTGTGAGGTCAGTCCATAGGAACACTTTGGAGCAACATCCGGGCCAGACCTACAGCAAGATCCCCTCCGTGTAGACCCGACGCGTCCGTTTCCCCCCCTCTAGGTGCCGGCGGCGGCACCGTCCGTGAGGGGGGCACACCCCGGAGACGCGTGCCGCCTCTTCGGACATGCTACCCCACTCCACCCCGCATGTATGAGGCCGGGTGCGACTCTCGGGTGGCCTGCCTAGTCGGAGTGGTCGAGCACGCAATCCTCCCCCTTGGCTACTTGACGATGACTCCTCATAGGGAGGTCGAGGGAGAGGTGCCCCTAGAGGAGGAGGGGCAGGGGGAGAGCCTCTAGAGGGCAAGGTGGTGGGGGGAGAGCCACTACAAGGGGTCGCGGCCAGAAAGAGCGCACCCTCACCGACTTAGGGGTGTTGTCTTCGAGGCCCTCCTCTAGTGAGGTACCCTCTAGGGAGGAGGAGGACGAGGAGGTGGAGGAGGAGGAGGAGGTGGAGGAGGAGGCAGGCGAGGAGGAGGTTGGGGAGGGGGAGGCAGGCGAGGAGGAGGGTGGTGAGGGGGAGGCAGGCGAGGAGGAGGGTGGTGGCAGGGATGATGGTGGTGACGGGAAGGGGGTTGACAACAAGGGGTGGCTGCGTGGTAACGCAAAGCTACCAAAGCAGGTTCCTACTACTGAGGAGCAGAAGTGGCTCATTGAGTCCACGGGGAAAGAGTAAGTGCCACTTTGTAATAATTTCATTATTTTGCTTGTCACATGCTTATTCCGGTTGTTATTTATTTTTCTTGTCACATGCTAATAGTTCATTCTTTTGCAGCAACTGGATATATTCTAAAGGGGTCCGTATTCCCAACGGCCTGATCACCGTCTTGCTGAAGTTATACTGGCCGGGGTTGTACTGTCCGGATCCAGTCAGGCAGCCGGACCGTCGGGTTTTGGCCACGAGCTGGGACCACTGGGAAGCGGCCCTCCATGCGGACCATGAGACCCATGCCAAGGCCGTGATCGCTACTTTCTGGGTGAGTTCTCTTCAGAAGCACAAGTCCATTCTAGTTTCATGAATGATTTAACTCATGGCTTCTTCCATTCTTGTTTCATGCATGATTGTAGAAATTCTATCGAGTTCTTCCGGAGCACAGGGCCAGAGCGAACCAGATCGTGTTGCGCCAATGCAAGAAGAAGGCCCGCCAGATGCAGTACGAGGTGCACCATGTGGCCATCTCGACATACTACCACGACGTTCTTGGTGTGAAGATGACCAAGGAAGAAGCGCGGAGGATGGGCATTACCGTGGAGAGGCCCCAGTTCTTGGCGGTAAGTATAAAAGATTTTTCATTATGCTTTCATTACCTTGTGGTACATTTCACCGTTTCGTGTTGACATGTCATTATGCTTTTATTATGTAGGTGTGTCCAAATTGGTGTTATGGAAAAGACGAGTCCTGGGCGGCATTGGTGGATCTTTGGTGTGATGAGGCTGGAGCCTGGGCGACTATGAGAATCTAAAATAAGGCTAATCGAGGGAAGGCGGGAGTACATGCTCAGGGAAACCGAAACCACTATCTCCACAAGGCAGTTAATGTATGACTAATCCCATTAAACATTCTTCTTCTTCTATTTACCATCACTTTCTTATGTATGACTAACCTCTGTTTGGTGGTGCAGGAGGAGAAACTGAAGCGGCCACTCTCACACATGCAGGCGTGGGAGATCGCCCATACGCGGAAGGACTCCAAGCCTGGCGAGCCCAAGTACTACGGCAAGAAGACTGCGGGGAGGAAGAAGTCCTACTCCGAAGCGTATCTGAAGTTACATCCTGACACACCTGACCCCATTGCGGCGGATCTGGACGAGGGGGCGGTGGTGAGCATGGGGCCCAAGGAGCACGGTCGGGAGGCGGTTCTCGATGCTGTGATCACTCCTACTATCTCCTACACACAGCTCCGTCGGATCGACCCGAGCCTGAGCCAGCGCACGAGCCAGCCAGTGACCAGTGCACAGTCCCTCTTTCAGGAGCAACAATCCGTAAGTATTTTCTCTCTTATCTTCATTGCTCACTTTATTTTCCGCATTTAGTAGTTTTATGAGTTTCATCATGTCATACCGCAGGCCTACCTGGAGTACACACGCCAGGAGACCATGGCGTGGCATGAGAGGCTTTATGAACACCAAGTGCAGAGGGATCGCCAGATGCAGCAGGCTTTTCAGGAAATGGCGGCCGACAGGTGTCCTCAGTTGCAGCCAGCACAACCAGTGCTGCTGACTTTTGAGGAGTTTGTGGCACAGAACGCTAGCCCCTCGCCGGTTAGTTCATCCCCAATCTATTCACCCAAAGCATGCCATGCCTTTCAACACAGTCATATATCCCGTTAATATGTCTTTTCAACATCCAGGGAACAGGTGGATCTACCGTTGGCGGTGGTCTTCGCAGCACTCCCGAGACACGGAGCCCGACCACTCCGATCCACGGAGGTGGAGGCGGAGGCGGAGGCGGAGGCGGTCTTGGCGGTAGCGCTGCCGCTAGCAGTGACGACCTGGGCTTTGGCGGTCTTGGCGGTGACGACCTCCGCGGTGATCGACGTCCTGGCGCTTAAGCCTTTGGGTCACATTGTGGCTGTCTTGGTGGTGATGATACTTATATGCTAGTGATGTTTCTTATTGTTGTTTGTGAGATTCTTATATGCTTTGGTGGTGATGATACTTATATGTTTATGCTTTGTGATGCTTCTTATGATGTGTGATGCTGAATTTGTTGTGTGATGCTGCTCCTTATTGTTATGTGATGCATATATTGCTGTATGATCCTTATATATGTTGTATATATTCAAATGAATTGAGCTGAAACAAAACAGAAAAAAGAAAAAAAAAACAGGCAGAAGCTATGCCGACGGCTAGGCCGTCGGCATAGAGCTGGCGTGAGCTCCCAGTGGCTGACACGCGGCAAGCCTAGCCATCGGCATAGTTTCAAACTAAGCCGACGGCCAGGCTGTCGGCATAGCCCTGCCCTAGGAGAGCCCAGTTGCTGCCACGTGGCAGGTCTATGCCGACGGCCTGGTCGTCGGCTTAGTTTGAACCTATGCCGACGGCCAGGCCGTCGGCATAGACCTGCCCCAGGGGTGACGCCTGCTCGCCACGTGGCACGTCTATGCCGACGGCATAGTTTCAAACTAAGCCGACGGCTAGGCCGTTGGCGTAGACCTGCCACGTGGCGAGCAGGTGTTGGTCAGAACTTGACGGCGGCCGCTGTTAGGAGGTAACGTTGCCGACGGCCGGGGCCGTCGGCATACATGTACGGACACAGTCGGGATAGGTCCTATGCCGACGGCCTTTCTATGCCGACGGATATGTTGCCGACGGCCCTATGCCGACGGGAGCCGTCGGCATAGGCCTGTCCCGACGGCCAGTCAGGGCTATGCCGACGGCCAGGGCCGTCGGCATAGGGTGCGATTCCGGTAGTGTGCGTTACAGCATATGATTTACTTCATGACACAGTGAGAAATAGAAGATTAACTTGAGACCATAGTACGAACTGAACTCTGACATCATAGTTTATGAGTCTGGAATAAACATCGAGTCCGAAAGAAAGCTGTTTCAAATAAACAAATGGCATGGCAAACGCAATGTGCTCGACTGTATTGGTTGGAAAAGAAGTTGCACCGGAGATGGAGGCACGCACAACTGAGTACATGTCGACGAAATTTATTAATGCAATGTGCTAACTGCAATGCCCCATGTGAATTGCTCAGTTAAATGTTATAGAAGAAGAAAACATAGTTCATCCAACTAGAGAAGTTGCACATATTACTACGGTAGTGGGTTGCTTGCTAATCTGTACCACATTATATGAGACCTTGTCTTTTCCAAAAATAGGAGACCTTGTACGTGGCAAGCAAAAGTAACTACTGATCCTATGTGCTTATTCACCATAAGTAACTAAGGTGAAAATCACATTGCAGTTCTGTTGGCATTCCAGAATTTAGGTAAGACATATACAAATGTGGATTGTCGAAGTAAAAACACTAGTACTTTTTTAATACTGAGCCAGACTGCCCACTGTTTTAAAGCTGAGCAAGCTATCAATGTCAAGAGCGTTCAACCGGTCAGCTTAGTAAGGAACCAACAAACAGAAAATGTGGAGAGCGTTCACATTAGGATCAAGCAAAGAAGAAATTCCTACTCGACGCAACTGTCTGCAAAATTGCAGCTCGAGTTAAACGGATCACATACAAACAAAGAAAATAAAAGAGCATGCATTTTTACCAAGAAAGCTGTATGCATTGTTACTGGATCAGATACCATTTTCATTAATCAGAACGACCATACCAGAGCCGAACTGATACTTTTTTGCTGCCTATTCGTTGCGTGTTGGCTGATGCAAATAATAAGGCCTTGCAACCCAAGTCAAGCATAAAGATTCTCCTCATTACGATCGCCTTTGTGCAATTCCTCACCTAGAGTCGTCACTTTGGTGACACACACACACAACAAACCGGCAGCATGACTGCTATGGCAAACGCAACTACCAATACCATGCATCCCGAGCTGCTGGAGGTGGCGTGCCATGCATGGCAGCTGCCGGGAACTGACGAACCTTCTGAACGGAGGAGCGGCCAACGTGCCTATTGAGGTCGTCGTCGACATCGACCGCCCCGGGCGCTCAGCAGCGTCGTCCTTGCTCCTGGAAGGGGTAACCCCAGACGGGGACTCCGCACTCCACATCGTAGCAGCCTACGGGTACCAGATGAAAGCCAGGGCGGTCTACGACAAGGCACCACACCTCTTGGGCGCACGCAACAGCGGCGGCAGGACGCCGTTGCACTGCGCCGCTAGAGCCGGTCATGCCCCGATGGCCGCTCTCCTCATTGAGCTGGCCAGAGGGGAAGAAGTCGCCGGTGAAGATGGGAGGGTGGAGACGCTGGTGAGGATGCAGAACGAGCTCGGGGAGACAGCCCTGCATGAGGCCATCCGCGCTGGTCACATGCTCACGGTGGCTGAGCTGATGACGGCGGACCCGTTCCTCGCTCGCGTTCCGGAGAACGGAACCTCGCCGTTGTTCCTCGCCGTCTCTCTGCGACATGAAGAAATTGCGCGGGAGCTCTACGAGAGAGACAAGAAGTTGTCATACTCCGGGCCAGATGGACAGAATGCTCTTCATGCCGCAGTTCTTCGAAGCAGAGGTACCTGACTTCTATGCCACTATGTTGTGATCATAAAAATGATTGTATTTAATTTGCTACTCCCTCCATCCCAAAATAAGTGTTGTTGATCTAGTACAAAATTTGTACTAATTTAGTATTAAATCTGCGACACTTATTTTGGGATGGAGGGTGTATATATGAGTACAATACAACTTAACATTTTGAATGTAAGATAATTGTATTTACTTAGCATGTCAGATATGCTAGAGCATTCTTTTCCTCTTCTACATGATCAATCCAAATGTACCTTTCACACGGCTTTTTGCATATTTCACTGTTTGACACAGAGAGGACCAAATTGCAGATATGACAGAATTACTAATGAACTGGAACAAGGAGCTTACTAAAAAGCGAGATCAACTTGGAAACACACCTCTACACTTTGCGGTATCATTAGAAACGGGCACACGTGGTATGCTTCCCCAATATGCCGTGCCAGTGGTAAACGGGACTAGTATTACAAGTTTTCTGAACGTAGTGGAAACACCAATGGACCTTACCATGCAAATATTGGAGGCAGATGCATATTCAGCATATCAACCGGATGAGGAAGGATCATTCCCCATACATGTCGCTGCTTTAGCAGGGAGACTTTCATCTCTCATCATCTTACTTTTAAAGTGTCCAGGTTGCGCCAGCCTACGTGACACCCGTGGGAGAACTTTTCTCCATGTTGCTGTCATGAAGAAAAGATATGATATAGTTCGGTATGCCTGCCAGACACCCATGTTTTCATCAATTATGAACAAGCAAGATAATGAAGGAAACACTGCACTACATCTAGCTGTGGAGGTTGGGGATTGGTGGAGTTTCGCTTGTCTCTTCGCAAACAAAGAAGTAGATTTGAATCTACCAAAAAACAAGCAACATACCCGGCGAGAAATTTCAGTTAGCAGTACTCCCACAGGGTTGTACTGCCTACTGGTAAACTACTTCCATTCCTTTCATTCAGTACTTTATTTTCTAGATTCAGAGAAAAAAATAGGAAGTTGATAAGTTGATATTGTTTCTTTTTTTCTGATCTGCAGCACTCGCGGATTTTGATACAACAAGCTCTAATATCTGCCGATGCTACACTTCATATTTGTCGGCGGGATATCATGAAAAAAGGACCTAGTACCCAATCTGATGATAAGATTGACGCGGTAATATCAAACTCAACACAATTTCTCGGCCTTGGCTTAGTATTAATTACAACAATGGCTTTTGGTGCTGCTTTCGCCTTACCTGGGGGTTACAGAGCTGATGACCACCTTAAGGGCGGCAAGTCGGAGTGCAGGCCGTTCGCAACTACTCCTGGGATACTATCTTCATGCTTTATGATGAAATTAAACAGTGTTAGGAAAAACTTTAAAATAAATAATGTGTACATTGAACCCCTCTCTGGTCTGAAAAATGTTCGGATGCAATGGCAAGTCCAAGTTCTACTCAAAGAAGTAGATGATGATACAGATTGGTACATTGAAACAACACAGCTGAACTCCCGATTTGTTTGATGAAACTATTTGATGAACCAGCATGACAAATACATAGAGACAGAGAAAACAAGGACCAAGCGATACAAACATACTGAAATTTCACGAACTGAATGTTGACGTGTCTCGAATAAAAATGAGTTTGCAGCTAGCTGCTACCTGCTAGGAACAAAGCAATGCAGTGAGTGGTTAAAGTAGATAAACAACCCAGCAGTACTCAGACGCTGGTTCTTGAATCGCTGGACGGAAGCAAGAAGAAGATTCAGACATTAGTGGACAGATTGAGAGCTTCATCTCGTTGCTGGAGGAAGACGGATCAGACGGCAAGGTGAACACAGACGCAGTCCTCTAGACTGTCTTTGGTTGGAGCGGAAGCAGGACGGGAGTCGGAGGCTCTTGCACGGTCAAGTCCATGTCATCGAAATTTATGAGCTCTACTGCGATGTGAAAGAATTACATGTCAATGTCTCAGTTGAATGTTCCAGAAACAAAAACAGAGTTCACTCAAGTATAGGAAAATGGAAAATTATATGCTACAGTAGTGGTGAATTTGCTTTGCTAATCTGTGCCACCTACGCACCATAAGTAACCAAGGCGAAATTCACATTGCATTTTTCTTTGAACTTGAAGCAGACGGCCACGTAAGCTCTTATTGAACTTGCTAGCAGAATAAAACATGGTAAAGGAGATGCTGCGGAATGGTACCTGTCTGCAGTATTTTGATGGCTCGAGCCCTTGATCTGAAATTGAAAAGAGAAGAAGGAAGATGAATGCTAAACACTTGCTGGATGAAAAAGGAAATCTGAACAATCGGCGAAACACAAACCTCAGCGCCTGCAGCTTCGGCATGTTCCTCCGACTGAAATTGAGAAATAGAGAGAGGAATGAACATTTAATTTGCCACGTGGTGGATCACAGCACAGGGATGGGAAGAAGCGCATGCATGATGCCTCGAGGTGCAGTTGTGTACCTTCTCCGACCGATGTGCCCTCAGGGAAGGAGGATACGAAGGTCCGGGCAGTTGGGATGGTCACTCGCTGCAGCCCTCAGCGCAGCCTCTGCTTCCTTCACCTCTGAATCGCTGGATTCAGTACGGTGAAGGCAGACCTCAACGATCTCGAGGGAAGGGAGGTGGCCCATGCCCAAATCCATGTCGTCACGGCTGATCCACTTAGCCGGGAAGGGAAACTCAAGGTGTTTAAGCCTTGGGGCGGCTCCTCGAGGGAATGCTGACGGCATCACAGGAATATGAATGAAGGATAAGTTGGTCACACATGGGAAGGCATCAGAGGTAAGGAACATCTTCACTGCGGAACTGAAGCAGAAAGCGGAACAACCAGAGCTGGAAATTATTGTGACGCCCTTTCTTGATAAGCTCTTGGTGATATCCACATTGAACCAGAGATAACGAAGAGTGGGCAGCATCCCAAGAAGCTGAATATCCTCTGGTCGCAGTTCAAACACCGATATCACAAGGTAGGAGAGGAGAGGAAGAAATGTCGGGTTAATAAATGAAGGCAGTGTTTCGAAAGCGGCGCCATATACGTAAAACTCTAATTTGCGGAGCTGTGGAGGGGGCACCCAGCCTTCCTGCAAGAAATCCAATGCTCCACCTAGAATACATAGTCTTTCCAACCTATGCAAATTACTTAGGCATTTCGCCAAAGTTTTTCCCATGCTTTCATCAAGAGGACTACAATGCCATTCAATCACGAGCACCTTCAACTTGATCAGATGGCACACCTCTTTCACCATGTGTAGGTCATCATCGCCAATATTCAGTCTGTATCATGGTTTTCAATTTCAGTTTCAGAAAAATTTCAGCACCAACCGAAATCACTGAAATTCAATGAATTTCAGTGATTTCAGTTTCCATTTCAGCCAAATGATCGAAATATTCACTTGAATTCAATTAAAAATTTGAATTTTTTTTAAAAATATTTTGAAAAATATTGGAATTGTTGTTCTATACTGAAATTGCTGAAATATTTTGGCTGAAACATAATATTTCAGTGTCGACTGAAATTACTGAAATTCAATGAATTTCATCGAAATCTCACTGAAAGTGAAAACCATGGTCTGTATAGCACTTCTAGGGACGTCAGGCTAGCAATCCCAGATGGAAGCTTCATCCACCAATCAGTATATAGGCACATTAGATTCCTTAACCAAACAATGCTTGATGGCAATTCACATATATTTTTAGTTCCTCTCAAGTCCAGTGTTTGCAGAAAATGCAGCTTTCCTATATCCACCGGAAACTCTTCAACACATGTACCTCTTAGCCCTAGGTACCTCAAGTGTAACAAATTGTCCACGTGCCCAATATCCGAAATGGTACAGCCTTCTAAAGCCATCACACGCAGCCCTTTAGAACTTGAAACAAGCGGCATTTGGTGACCAGCATTATTTCCAAAAACAGTAACAGACCTCGCTTGTGCTATGTTGGTGGTAGCCACATCTGTGTTGCTCTTATGGATGGATAATCTGCGAACCTTGCTTTGCGGGTTGGGCAGTTTTCTCTTAGTACCATCCAATATAGTGACAAAGTTTTCTTCACTTGACAAGGAACATATGATGTCAAGCACCATGTCATGCACACGACAAGCTTCTGCCCTTCCCTCTCCATCGATGTCTACTGCCTGGACCATGTTTCTATTTATAAGCTCATTAAAATAGCACTCACCGAGCTCATATAAACTAGCTTCATGTGTTTCATTGCAAATAAACCCTTCCGCGATCCACCTCCATATAAGCTCATCTCTCACAATCTTGTGATCTTCTGGAAAGATACTCAGATATAACAAACAAGGCTTGAGATATGAAGGAAGATCATAATAGCTGAATAATAATATCTTCTTCATCTCCTCAACATCGGGATCTTCTGTAAGTCCTCTACCAATGGAGTTGAGCAAACCATGCCACTGATACTTTGTTTTTATTCGACAATTGCTAGCAAGAAGACTTGCTATAGTAATAATGGCTAGTGGTATCCCTCCACATTTCTTCAAGATATCTTCGGATACTTGCACAAATTTATGAGGACATTCTTTTTCATGAGAAAATACTCTTTTATAGAAGAGTCTTCTTGCTACATCATTGGAAAGAGCTCTCATTCTGTAAATGTCATCACTAGATGAACAACATGCTTTAGACACACTGACAATACGAGTTGTTGTTATTAGCCGACTGCCGATACTTTTCTTGAAAAATGCACACTTGATTATTTCCCACACCTTTTTATCCCATATGTCATCAATTACAATGAGGTACCTGCATAGATGCTCTCAAGAGTCAGTTAAAAAATTGATCGGTGAAGATACATATGCAAGGAGACTATTATTAAATGATATCCAAGTGAAACTTCATCAATTATACTCAAAAATGTCTATATAGAAAGTATATGGAACTATATAGAGTGGATCAAAGATTGCTATCAAAACACATATATATACTAAGGCAAATGTTTCGTGATTTTACTTGAAGAAAATGCCTACTGGTATGTAATAGGAAAATGAAGGATACCTCTTGTCATTAAGAAATCTAATGATCTCGTCAATGAGATGTGTTTCATCCCTTACTTCATCATAAATCTTTGTATACTTGTCGTTATCAAGCTCAAAGAGAATATCCTTCAAGATTGTTTTCATGTCGGGATTCTGAGAAACTGTAACAAATGCTCCACAATCAAATTGCCCTTTGATCTTGTCATATGCTGCTTTGGCAAGAGTTGTCTTGCCTAAGCCGCCAAACCCAACAATAGAGACCGTCTTCTGTGGATGGTTCAGCCAATCATCACCCTTGATCAACATGTTGATCAATTCATCCCGTGTATCTTCAATGCCAACAAGGTCTGTGACATCTTTGTATAGAGTCATGACACGAGGGTCAATGCTTGCACCAGCACCGGTGGCATGCACAAGCTCGTACCTTTGACATAGCTCAGCCAATTCTTTAGCCTGACCAACCGCTTCTTCTAGAGCTTCGGATATTCGATGGAGATTCTTGCCCTTCTTGAATAATTTGATGGTCTTCTTGAGTAACTTCTTGACTCTATTCTTTGGGTTGGCTGGCTCACCACCATCCTGCACATGCACCATGAAGGTGTCAACGATGTCCTCCATTTGGTAGGACAACTCCTTCACCTTTTCTGCCCAAATCTTGACCCCCTCGCCGAGCTCATCTGGTGGCGCACCTTGGCCACCGTGCGGAGGGCAGAGTGCATCAATGTGAGCTCTGTGATGAGAGACTCGATGCCTTTCTTCACCCGCTTCTCCAGGGTGAACTCGCCGACAAGCAGATTGGTGAGCCTTGGGAGTAGAGGGCTGATGGCCCCCATGGCAATCTCCATGGCTCGACCTCACTACACACGTTTGTGGTATTGCTTTGGGCGGAAGAGAGAGCTCTACTATTGTGACATGGTTAGTAGGAAGGATCCCTAGCAATGTTTGTTCGGCTGTCCTAAAAATGAAGCGAAAGAGTGTTAAAGAGGAGGCTCAAGCTCAATGCGATCTTGAGATGGGCGAAAAATGCCCTTGGATGCCACTTCGACTGCAGTAACGGGTTAAATTACACCGTGTCACTGGTCTCCATGCACGCACTTTACTCGCGTGCTGTCACGCCAAAGAGAAATGCGAGGAGAGATTCCTCTTGCTCCCTAGGCCATGTGTACGTGTGAGCAACTCTAGTTAATTACTCCACCCATGCAATGTTTAAACGCCTGCCCGTTTCTTTGGCACTTGTGAAATCGTATGTTGCGATCTAAGTATGCCTCTGAGCATGTGCACTAGTTTAGTTCGCATTGCCTAGAGATGACTCTGAGAAGATGCATTAGTTTGCATTAGACGGTCTGACACCTCTGTGGGATTAATCAAATTAGGCACCACCATGCGTACCCATTTAACCCACTCCAAGTATGGTTGTGATAAGATCAATTCCTCAAATCTCTCCAATGGATTATTGAATGAAAATGGCACTTGTAAAGAAAGAAATGTGCATGGCCCGGCCGGACGCTCAGATTGCCTACGGCCGCGGCGCTTGCAGACATGGTCACTGATGCTCATTCTCTTGTGCAAATTAAACATACTTCAGTTGGATATATCTGTGGAAACAACGACCGTGAATGACACGGTTTGCATCTGCATCTACATCTCGGTCAAAGCAGCCTATCAACATAGCTTGAACGTGGCAAGAATAATCACACGCTAACAAGAACAAGTCTGAGGGGGGGACCTGAACAGGATGCTTCTATGAATTTATCATATCAAGTTGCTAGTAGACGACTCTTATTTGTCTGCGGCACCATACAATTTGGTCGCAAAATAGCAAACTAAAACATCGCATGATTTCTACCCCTGTATAGAGATCAAAGAGCCATTTGAGTTGAGGGCACATCCAATCTCAGTCTCTCATCCAGGAAGTGTTGCATCAGTTCAGGGCCAGCCAATACTTCTACTAGAGTAAATGACAGCGAAGGTGCACGTGAGATGAGATGACAAGTCAAGTTCCAGTAATACTCTAATAGAAACATGTACTCAATCCAGGTCCTAAGACGGCACATCAAAATTACACTGCCGACATCACCGTTTATTGGATCAAATCAGCATGACAAATAGAAGATGAAACCTTGGAAAATAATACAAACTGAACACGACTTTTTAGTTTGCCAGTCTGAAAAAAACTGTCACAAACTAAGGAGTGGAGAAAAGTGCAGGAGAGCAAGCAAACCAGTACGCAAGAACTAGTGGTTCATAAAGGGCAAAAATGCACGGGAGCACCCTACAAACTTAATGGTTGTTGAACTGACGGAAAATTAACCAGCCAGGCTGTTATGTCCGGCCTGTCATATGGAAGGCCCATCGGGCAATCTTAGTCCACAAGTTATCTTAGGTTAATTCGTGTGCAAGTTATCTAGGTTATAAATATAAGTTGTAAAACTCTTTTCAGATCAAGCAATAAGAAGAATATTATCTCCTATTGCCCGGCTCCCTGAGAAGCCGGAAACCCTAGCCGCCAACAGCCCTAACCGCCGCCGCCCTTCTCCTAACTCGCGACGGCGCCCTGCCGCCGGCGCGCCCGTTCCTCGCCACGTCCCCCTCCATCCTTCCCTTACCACCTACGCCCTAGACCTGGTAGAGTACTTGATTCTACCAAGTTGGTATTCAGAGACACCAGGCCGATCATGTCGCTCCCTCCATCACCGCCGCCGCTGCCATCCTCCTCCGCCCCGCTCTCGCTGCCGCCGGCCACTTCCACGCCGAAGACGGCGATCACGTCCGGCACCACCACCACCACCGCGCCCACGCCCATCACCACCACGGCGGATCCGCCCCCGATCCTCTCGCCCGAGGAGGTGTCGAGCACCCTGCGGGAGCTTGTCCAGGCGGTCAGGGGCATTACCCTCTACCTCGCCGGGAACCAGCCCCCGCCACCGAGCGCCGCCACCACCGCCTACGGGCCGCCGCCGCTCCAGTGGGCCGCACCGGCCTTCCAGGCGCCCTACGGAGGGGCGCCCCAGCCGCCGCTGCTGCTGCCGCACTACTCCGCCGCGGGACAGCCTTGGCCAGCGTGGCCGGCCTCCATCGCGCCGCTGGGGGGCCCGACCCAGCAGTTTCTCCCGGCACCACCGCCGGCCCCCACGACGCAGGCGCCGGTGCAGCAGCTCCACCAGGCGCCACCACCATCGACAGCACCACCACCCGCGTCTAGGGCCACGGGTCGGCCCCTGCACCAGGTGCAGTTTCCACTGTCACCTTCGCCGATCCCCGCATGGGCGACCGGCTCGTCTCCGGGCCTGGTATACTCCACGGCGCCGGAACACCCGACGCCCTCCCTGCGGTTTGATCACCCCTCCAGCTCGGCGACGTACGCCCCGGCGCTTTTCGACCAGGCGTACGCGCTGCCGGCGACTGCGGCCGCCCTCGGGCACGGCGGGCCAACACCCCCTCGCTTCGCCAAACTGGACTTCGCCACCTACGAGGGCACGGAGGACCCCCTCAACTGGCTCAACCAGTGCGAGCAGTTCTTTCGAGGGCAGCGGACGCTCGCTTCGGATCGTACCTGGCTCGCGTCCTATCATCTTCGAGGCGCGGCGCAGACCTGGTACTACGCCCTCGAGCAGGACGAGGGCGGCATGCCACCATGGCAGCGCTTCCGGGAGCTCTGTCTCCTCCGCTTCGGGCCTCCGATCCGCGGGAGCCGACTGGCGGCCCTCGGCCGCTTACCCTTCACATCCACGGTGTAGGACTACGCCGACCGCTTTCAGGCCCTGGCATGCCACGCGCCGGGCGTCTCCGCGACTCAGCGCACCGAGTTATTTGTGGGCGGTCTGCCGGACAATATTCGCGTGGACGTCGAGCTACGGGATCCCCCCGATCTCCATACGGCCATGTACTATGCCCGTGCATTCGAGCGCCGCGCGGTGGCCATTCAGCAGGACTCACCGTTCCGGGCCGCTGGCTCACTACCTTCGCCGGATTCTGCACCGGGTCGGCCTGTGAAGGCTTCCGCGGCACCTCTCGCCGCGACCGCGGCGCGCCCGTTCTGCCGGCTCACCCCAGCCGAGATACTCGAGCGTCGCCGCCAAGGGTTGTGCTTCAACTGCGACGAACCCTACAAGCCCGGCCACGCCTGCCCGCGACTCTTCTACCTGGAGGTGGCAGACTACATTCCGGAGGACGCCGTCGCCGCCGACCTGGCCGCCCCAGATGTCGAGAAGGTGTTTGACGCTGGTTGATTACCTCGAGGAGTTCAACAAGCGCTTCCCCACCTTACAGCTCGAGGACGAGCTATTTGTGCAGGCGGGGAGAAGTGTTATGTCCGGCCTGTCATATGGAAGGCCCATCGGGCAATCTCAGCCCACAAGTTATCTTAGGTTAATTCGTGTGCAAGTTATCTAGGTTATAAATATAAGTTGTAAGACTCTTTTGAGATCAAGCAATAAGAAGAATATTGTCTCCTATTGCCCGGCTCCCTGAGGAGCCGGAAACCCTAGCCGCCAACAGCCCTAACCGCCGCCGCCCTTCTCCTAGCTCGCGACGGCGCCCTGCTGCCGGCGCGCCCGTTCCTCACCACGTCCCCCTCCATCCTTCCCTTACCACCTACGCCCTAGACCTGGTAGAGTACTTGATTCTACCACAGGCATACATCATAAGTACATAACTATTCCTTACTAAAGAAAGAAATAGAGAAGGAAGTTCATTATTAGCAGGATGCAGGAGGCGCCGCAAAAACTTGGTGGTTCTTGACTCCGACAGAAGTGATAGCAGCTTTTAGGCATAAGTGGGTACAACTACAATGAGAGCTTCATGTTGTTGCAGAAGACAAATCAAAACACCATGGCAAACGCAGTGTTCTTGAGTCTTGCCATCTCAATTGGCAAGAATGGAAGCATTCAACACAATATTCTAAATCTAACAGATGTACAACATGAACGCTCAGCATAAGCAACACTGGATCAACAATAGCACATGGATATTGCAAGAGAGCTCACTTGTGACCTTGCTGCTGTTGACGGTGGTTATATCCGCCTTGCTCTTTCGGATGGATAAGCTTCAAATCTTGCCTTTGGATAGATTGCCTTCACTCAATGTCATGCAAGTAGTTTTCTTCACTTCGCAAAAACATATGGGATCAATCATCATATCATGTATACGATAAGATTTTTCCACGCCTTCATCAACATTGATGTCAATTGGTTGAATCATGCTTCTATTTATGATCTCATTAAATAACTCTATCACCGAGCTCAAATAGGTTAACCTCTTACTTCTCATGATAAACAAATCATTCAGCTATCCACTTACATATCTAGTGACCTTGCTTGATCTTCTAAACACATGCTTAGATATAATAGCTAATCCTATAGATGACATGGTAGATCAAAACTAGTAGTAAAAGAAGCTTTGTTGGAAATATGCCCTAGAGGCAATAATAAAATGGTTATTATTATATTTCCTTGTTCATGATAATTGTCTATTGTTCATGCTATAGTTGTGTTATCTGAAAATCGTAATACATGTATGAATACATAGACCACAACACGTCCCTAGTGAGCCTCTAGTTGACTAGCTCATTGATCAACAGATAGTCATGGTTTCCTGACTATGGACATTGGATGTCATTGATAACGGGATCACATCATTAGGAGAATGATGTGATGGACAAGACCCAATCCTAAGCATAGAACAAAGATCGTGTAGTTTGTTTGCTAGAGCTTTTCCAATGTCAAGTATCATTTCCTTAGACCATGAGATTGTGCAACTCCCGGATACCGTAGGAGTGCTTTGGGTATGCCAAACGTCACAACGTAACTGGGTGGCTATATATAAAGGTGCACTATGGGTATCTCCGAAAGTGTCTGTTGGGTTGGCATGAATCGGGACTGGGATTTGTCACTCCGTATGACGGAGAGGTATCTCTGGGCCCACTCGGTAATGCATCATCATAATGAGCTCAATGTGACCAAGTATTTGGTCACAGGATCATGCATTACGGTACGAGTAAAGTGACTTGCCGGTAATGAGATTGAACGAGGTATTGGGATACCGACAATCGAGTCTCGGGCAAGTAACGTACCGATTGACAAAGGGAATTGTATACGGGATTGATTGAATCCTCGACATTGTGGTTCATCCGATGAGATCATCGAGGAGCGTGTGGGAGCCAACATGGGTATCCAGATCCCGCTGTTGGTTATTGACCGGAGAGTCGTCTCCGTCATGTCTGCGTGTCTCCCGAACCCGTAGGGTCTACACACTTAAGGTTCAGTGACGCTAGGGTTGTAGAGATATTAGTATGCGGTAACCCGAAAGTTGTTAGGAGTCCCGGATGAGATCCCGGACGTCACGAGGAGTTCCGTAATGGTCCGGAGGTGAAGAATTGTATATAGGAAGTCTAGTTTCGGCCACCGAGAAAGTTTCGGGGGTCACCGGTATTGTACCGGGAGCACCGGAAGGGTCCCGGGGGTCCACCGGGTGGGGCCACCTATCCCGGAGGGCCCCATGGGCTGAAGTGGGAGGGGAACCAGCCCCTGGTGGGCTGGTGCACCCCCCTTGGGCCTCCCCCTGCGCCTAGAGTTGGAAACCCTAGGGGTGGGGGCGCCCCACTTGGCTTGGGGGGCAAGCCACCCCCTTGGCCGCCGCCACCCCCCCCATCTAGATGAGATCTGGAGGGGCCGGCGCCCCCTGGACCCCTATATATAGTGGGGGGAGAGAGGGCAGCCGCACCCTAGCCCCTGGCGCCTCCCTCTCCCTCCCGTAACACCTCTCCCTCTCGCTGAGCTTGGCGAAGCCCTGCCGAGATCCCCGCTGCTTCCACCACCACGCCGTCGTGCTGCTGGATCTCCATCAACCTCTCCTTCCCCCTTGCTGGATCAAGAAGGAGGAGACTTCTTCCCCAACCGTACGTGTATTGAACGCGGAGGTGCTGTCCGTTCGGCACTTGGTCATCGGTGATTTGGATCACGACGAGTACGACTCCATCAACCCCGTTCTCTTGAACGCTTCCGCTCGCGATCTACAAGGGTATGTAGATGCACTCCTATCCCTCTCGTTGCTAGAATACTCCATAGATTGATCTTGGTGATGCGTAGAATTTTTTTAATTTCTGCTACGATCCCCAACAAGCTTGACTCTAGATTATCACTTTGAAATAATCTACAAGTCAAGAACTTTATTTTACCATTTCTTTGCTACTTTGCCATACCGTTGCTGTTTGTGTGGTTCCTATTATGTTCTATATCTAGTCTATCATAATTCATTTAAGACTAAAGATTATGTTGTTGTTCTATGATCTACCTTCACATCATTTATTATATGTAAGCATATATCCAGAAGATTACAAAATTAAGCGAGACCAGTTCATATGGAGATGGATAGCTGAAGATTGTGTATCATCTATCATGTAAACATGAAATTGACCCATTTGAGCTAGGAGAGTTCCTTGAATGAGCTCATAAACAGAAGCAGCATCCAACCTGCAGACATCACTATCAAGGCAGAAAAGTCTCATGGTGTCCATGATATGATGCTTGATCTAATATATTCGTTGCGTAGAGAAACACTCATGCCAATGTTTAATCTGAAAGAACATGGATGGTAGCAGCCAAATAACAAGATATTCTTCATTTCCTCCACAACAATTGTGATTCCCATGCCATGCGCAAGTACCTATGTATGTGAAGATTTTGAAACAAATTAGGTGGCAGGGAAGTAAACATGAGTATACTATTTATTCATAAAGAGAAGATAACAGTGAATAATGAGGTAGTTATCAAGACAGAAAAATGAGCAGGCCCTTGGGAAAAAAACATCTCATGCCAAGCAATGTAAATCTAGGGTGAATCACACAAACCATTTGCACTTAAGATGGTAACAGCTAAATAACATTATTCTCTTCATTTCTTCTGCACTAGCATCTGTTTTAGGTCCACAAACAGTTGTGATTTTCATCCCACACTGACCTATGGATATGAAGTTTTTGCACCGTTTAGCTGGCAAACAAATCTGACCTAACGTGTTTTATGGAACGTTTAGTTGGCAAACAAATTAAGATGCATCTGATGTACTTATGTTTATTCACACAGAGGGGTCAGTAGTGAAGCATGTGCTAGTTATCTGGCAACAAATGGCCTCATACTAGAGTAGACCCTAGGAGTAAATCTAACATGGATAACCAAGGATTTGCACTGAAGGATTAAGATGTACTAGAACGGAAGAAGACCAGCAATTTGCACTGAGTTCAAGTTCATCGGATCCAGATCAGGAAGAAACGAAATATACCTCGATGTATTTGTTCTGCGAGATCCAACCTTTGGCCCCTGCACGTACTCACCGACGAGGAGGTCGCCGGTGACCGGCAGGACGCTCCAGCCCCGGGACGAGCCTAGTTGGGGGCCGGACAATGCTTCGGTGCCTTAAGGCACCTGCTTTTGTGTCTATGACATGTGGATCCAATAGGTGACTGACCCACATGTCAGTGACCCAAAGGCAGGTGCCTTTAAGGCACCGAAGCTGCGTCCCTGGGGCCGGTGGAGCCCCGCCGCGAGATCTACTCCACGACTCTCGTTCCGTCTCTGACTATCGGACTCTCCCTCTCTCCAAAGATGTAGAAATAAACGACCGGAGCAGAGGGCCTATTAACGGATCCCACTTCCCACCGATCACGTGCCGGCACAGAGCTGCTGCCGTGTGGGTCCTCCGCCCAGTATTGTCCCATGTGTCATCTAGCTAAGACAAACATGAAGAACTAGGTTGAGGTCTGATAGATCTCCTAGTCTCTTTTTTTTAACACTGTACAGACGCAAGCGCTCATATACACGTGCATACATTCATCCATATGAACGCACACATGCACACCCTACCCCTATGAGCACCTACTGAGCCGGCATATCATCTCAAAATTTACGAATTCACCGTAGGCACCTCGTCGTCGACAGGAACGTCTCCTCCCACTGAATGCGCATCGCCGGAAATCCTGAAATAATTGAAATAATACAGGAATAAATGCGAGTAGCAGGACTTGAACCCTGGTGGGCTGGGGATACCACAGTCCCTCAAATCAATCAACCATAGGTAGGTTCGCAGATCTCTTGAGGATCATTTTCTTATGCTACTAATAAGATTGGGACACTGCATCGTTCTGATTGCAATTCTATCTGAAATCTCTCTACAACGTTTTTCAAAGAAATTGCCTTTAGGTATGTTCAGGGTTGAAGTCCACTAGGTGCATATGTTGGCGGGTGGATAAGCATCTGTTAGCTATATTCGGTCCCTGCAGGGACCCGAGACAGGGGTTGCGGCAAGTAGTCGGCAATCACACAGGGATAGCTGACATAGGCCGGCTCATTTGTGGTAGCATGCGATGAAAAAAAAAGTGCGAACAGAGGGAGATTCACTCACGCTACTAGCCACTGCGACTAGCTGACTATAGTGAGATTCCCAGCATGATTCTTAAAGAAACTAACAGTAGCGGCAAAACTTAAACACTAGTTTGCAAAATCCGAAAAATCTATAGTGTGTGACAGCGTGAGCGGGATAGAAAACACGACCTCCCGCGAGTGAACCACGTCTCTAGCATCTGTAGTTCTTGAGATTTGTTGTGTAAATAGACAATACCGTTTCTATGAACTATAAGCCGACAAAAATACTTTTAAAAAAAATTAAATTGCGATTTTATTTTTGACAACAATCAAATATTTTTAAAACACAAGCATTTTCAAAATCTGTGAACAAATTGTTACAAACTCGAACATTTCGTGGAAACATGAATACATTTTGGATCTCAATTTCTATTTTAAAAAGGGGGACAAAACTGAACAAGAAATTTTTGAAAGTGCCTACAACTTTTCCAAAATGAGAACATTTTTTCAAAAACCGGAATTTTTTTGAAAAACGTGGACATTTTTAGACGTTATGAAGTTTTTTTTTTAAATATGAACATTTTACGGATTTTGCCACACATTTTTTACATTTGCAAACATGATTTTTTTGTATTTATGAATAAATGTTGCAAATGGGAACATATTTCGAATTTTCAAACAAATTTGAAAATCCAAACATTACTATTTTCGTATTTCTGAATATATTTTGAAAGAAGCGAATAATTTTTGAAATTATTAAATATTTTGCAATTTTTAACAAAATTTAAATAGAGGAACAATTTAGAAAAAACAAATAATCTTGAAAAATGGAACATTTTTAAATCACTGAACAGTTGTTTAAAAACTGAAAATAATATAGAAACTAAAAATAAAATGATAGAAATTTAAAAAGGATCGAAACAGAAAAAAGAAACAAAGAAAGAAAAAGAAAAAAAGTAACAGGAAAAAAAGGGAAAAACCAGAAATCACAAAAGAAAAAGAACATAGAAAGAAAAAAAATGGTTCAACGACCTTCTAGAAAGTTTCAAAAAACGAAAAACCTCATTTTGGAATCTCAAATACCGGGATCGGTGAAATGCTTAACGGGTCGACCCACCCAGAACGCTCGCCCAATCTCCCTTTGGCTCTGACAATTTACCGTGACGAGCGTTAAATAGGGTTTTCCCAAGAAAGTTGGCTTGTCTCCCTAACTTTTACCGCTGGAGCTATATCTCGCTTATACGGAGATATATCCTGCCGTCGTCCGAAATCTTTTTCCCACGTGTAGCCATGGGCCCATCCTAGTTTTATCGATAGTTTTTGTTCAATCTGCTTTAATCAAGATGATCGATGGTGGTTGCGCCTACTCTGGTTTCTTTGATTTCTTTGATTTCTTTCTTTTTTTACTCCGTTTTTCTTTTGTTTATTTAAAAAAATTGCTTTTCCAATTTTTTTATTTTCTTGGTTCTCATGTTTTTTGGTTTCTTTGTTTTTTCTTCATTTTTTGTTTCTTTTCTCGGTTTTCTATGGACTTTTGTTTCCTTTTATTTTTGCATGGGTTTTTCTTCAGTTTTCTTGTTTTTTTACTTCAGTCTTCTTTTGTTTCTTCCCCGGTTTTTCTTTTTCTTTGTTATACTTCTATTTTCTTTGGTTCTTTAATAGGTTTTCTTTGTTTTCTTTATGTTTATTTGTTGGCTTTCGTCATTTTTCGTTTTTCATCAACACATATCTAATGAAACATGAAACGTTTTTTTCCTACGTGTTGCACATTTCTCAAATACATGATGTACATTTTCCCCCTAAAAACATGTTATGAACACTTGTTTGAATACATGGTTAACATTCTTTCAATTAGACATTGAATATTTTTTCTACGGTAATATACATTTTTTAAACTGCACGAGCATGTTTTATATACATGATTAACTTTTTTCAAACATATATTTTTTGTCTACTTTTTCATAGACATTTGTATATTTATTATATACAGTACGAACATCTTTTTATACACGTTTAACATTTTCTGAATATATGATTAAAAAATTTCAAAACTTATATTTTTCTATGTCTATATTTTTCATAAATATTGTACTTTTTTATACATTCGTAATTTTTTAATACACGTTTAACATTTTCCAAATACATGGTTAGCACTTTTCAAAACTTATATTTTTTTCTCTACCATTTTGATACACATTGTAAAAAATATATAACAGGATCATTTTTCATATACATGTTTAAGATTTTTGAAATACATGACTAACATTTTGCATATATATGTCTTGATGTGTACTTTTCATACATATTGTATACTTTTCGTATATACTAGGAACAGTTTTCATACACATTGTATTTTTTGTATATATGACAAACATTTTTTCCTATACACATTTAACATTTTTCTAATGCTTGATCAACATTTTTTAAATACTTGATTGACATTTCTTATGTAAAGGTTTTTTGTAATATTTTAGAATATTCGAAAGTATAAACAAAAGTAATAAAAAAGAAAGCATCATAGGCAGCTCTGTCGAGTGTCGATCTACATGCTACAGAATAGCAGAGCACCTGATGTAATTCGGCCTTTACCTTGATCAGGAGGCGTTGACCTACCGGCGGTTCCTAAGAAGACAGTAAGCAAACAGCAGAGGACCTGACCAAAATTCTGGAACGTGTGGTGACAAATCAGAATACCTCACAACAATGCCAGGAACAATTAATTTCCCAAAGGAAGAAGCATCAAGAATTACACCCGAATGTGTCTACGTATAACAAACGCTGCACAAACTGAGTAATCTCTAAAAATCTGTAACTGAATTGGGCGTGGCTTCAGCCTTACACCTTCAGTCAGATTTCTGTCAAAACATCAACTGAAACCGACTCGGTTGCCATCATCGACATCTGCATCACTAATATAGCTGAGAGCAAAATAAATGCGTGTAGCTTTGATCGTAACAAGAGTACTCTCACGCACCGTTCAAAAGAGTAACCATGGAATAACTCGGAGGGGCAACATAACAAGGTACTGCTATGATAATTCGGGGTCATATGATATTATGGTCTTCATATGCATCGCCTAATACGATTTGGTTGCAAGATAGAAAAAAGCATCATGTGATTTGCTCCCCTGTATAAAGATAGAAGAGTCAGTTCAGGGTCAATACTTCTACTACAGAGGAAACATCAGCGAAGCACATGTGAGATGTAACAGCTAGCAATTCAAGTTCTAGTTCTACTCAAATAGAAACATGTACTACTTGATACAGGTGCAAAGCCGGCGAATAAAAATGACACTGCTGATCTCCATATTTATTTGATCAAACCAAAATGACAAATACAAGATGTAACTTCAGGACATAGTACATACTGAACGCGGTTTTTTAGTTTGCGAGTCTGAATAAAGCTGTTACAAAGAAAGGAGTGTGATGAAGGATGCTGGAGAGCAGGCAAACCAGCCAGACATCAGTACATAATAGCTAATGGTTCATCATGGAGAAAATGCGGGCTAGAAACCATGTTGAGTTCAGACTTCAGACATGATTGGACAAAATGAGAGCTTCATTTCGTTACAGAACGAAGACGGATTGAACGCATGGCAAACGCAATGTGCCGGAGAGGATGCGTAGGAAAACATTTGTTAGCTCATGCTACCTGCAATGCCATGTTGAAGGAGATACATGTGAGTGTCCCAGCTAAATGTTACAGAAGAGGAAAACGTACTTCATCCAACTACAGAGAAGGGCACATATGCTACTAGTGGATTGCTTGGTAATGTGAACCACGTTATATGAGATCTTGTGGCAAACAGAAGTAACAATGGCTGCTACGTATTTGTGCGCCATAAGCGAAGTGACCGAGGCACAATCCACATTACAACTTTGTTGGAACTTCAGATAGGCACATATACTGCTAGCAAATACATAGAGTTCTGGGTTGTGGAAGCAGAAGCATGCAAATGGTTCAGTCAAATGTTCCGAACAGAAAATAAAAAACACAGGGCTCATCCAGGTACAAATATGCATATTAGTTAGAGCATAGTATACCTGATTGAGAGATTTGATGAATCGACTAGTATATGTCAAAGGCAAGGATTGGATGGTTGGGGTGGTCCTCCACCACGGCCCTCAGCGCAGCCTCCGCTTCACTCGCATCTGCATCGATAATGTTAACCTCGACTCGTTGGAGGGAAGGGAGGTGCCGCATGCCCAAATCGAAGTTTTCGCGGGAGATCCACTCAGCTGAGAAGGCGAACAAAAGATGTTTCAGCCTCGGCGCAGATCCTCGTGGAAACATAGAGGGCACGGCACCAATACCAATGAAGCGGCACACTGTCACACATGGGAATAATGCACTAGAGGAAAGTGCAGGCATTTCCACCGTATACTCTTCACACCCACAGACCTTAGAATAATCCCATATCTCGAGAACACAAAGAGCAGGCATCGCTCCAAGAAGCTGGATGACTTCCCACCGCACTTCATCCAATTTGATACGAAGATGGGTGAGGAGAGGAAGCGATAGAGGATTGATCCATAACGGTAGTGCCTGGAACCGACTATAGACTGACCGGAAATCCAACTTACGGAGTGTTAGAGGGGGCACCCAATCTTTGCTCAACAAATTTATTAATTCATCTTCGGTAAATATCTCTATCTCTAAACTTTCCAATTTGTGCAGATTACCGAGTGATTCCTCCAAAGCTTTATCCGAGGCCTCATCCAAACAGTTACATAAAACCCGCAGCACCCTGAGCTTGGTTAGATGGCCCAATTCTTTCACAGCATCAAGGTCCAAGCCAGACACCCCTAGTTGACCTAGCATTTCTAAGGAAGTCAGGTTACCTATACCAGATGGCAGCTTCATAGTATAGTCAACATATAGGCACATCAGACGTCTTAGCAGAATAACACTCGACGATAGTTCTTTTATCTTAGTACCTCTTAAGTCCAAGGTAAATAAAAACTGCAGCTTCCCTATTTCCATGGGAAGTTCCTCAACATGAGTATCTTTTAGCCCTAAGTACCTCAAATGCAATAGATTCCCCACATACCCAACATCTGAAACATCGCAACCTTCTAAATCCAACACGCGAAGAACTTGAAAACTTGAAATATCCAACACTTTCCCAACAACATTATTTGTAAAAATGGTAAAAGATCTCACGTGTGCCATCCTAGTGGTATCCACATCTATGTTGCTATTGTGGATGGACAATCTACGGATCTTGCTTTTCAAGTTAGGCATTTTTCTTCCAGTGTCATCCAATATTGTGATGAAGTTTTCTTCAGCTGACAATGTGCATATGAGATCAAGTACCATGTCATGTACACGACAAGCTTCTAAGTTTTCTTCATCTTCACCATTAGTGCCTATTAGCTGGATCATACTTCTATTTACTAGCTCACTGAAGTAGCTATTACCGAGCTCATATAAGCTAGTTTCTGGTTTTGCACTATAAACAAAACCTTCTGATATCCATCTCCATATTAGCTTGCCTCTCATAATCTTGTGATCTTCTGGAAAGATGCTAAGATATAATAAACAAGGTTTCAGGTATGAAGGTAGATCATAATAGCTGAATAATAATATCTTTTTCATCTCCTCTAAACTTTGATCTTCTATGAGTCCGCGACCAATGGAATTGAGCAATGCATACCATTGATCCTTTGTTTTCCCCCGATGATTATTAGCTAAAAGACTTGCTATAGAAATAATAGCCAATGGTATGCCACCACATTTCTTCAAAATGTCTTTGGATACTTGCACCAATTCTTGAGAACACCCTTTCTCATCAGAAAATACTCTTTTATAGAAGAGAGTTCTTGATACATCGTCAGAGAGAGGTTTCATTTTGTAAATGTCATCCATAGAAGAGCAGCATGCTTCGGAGACACTAACGATGCGGGTTGTCGTGATTAGTTGGCTTCCGGGACTCTTCTTGGAGAAAGCAGTACACTTGATTAATTTCCACACTTCTTTATCCCATATGTCATCAATTATGATGAGGTACCTATATGATTAAAATTTTGAATTAGTCGACAAATCAATTTTTTTAGCAATCCTACGGGCACAATATTTCTATGGCAATCAAATTACATGCTGTGTCGCGTGCAGTAGTTGTAGTTGTAGAAATGTGCAATAGCGCCTATTGCACATTTCTAAAAACTTAAGCTGCCCATGTTTTTGAAATGGGTAATCCTATAATTTTCATAGGGTATTGATTCAATGATTGAGAACATCGACCTATAAGCAAGAATTTCTTGGCTGCCCTAAAAATATACTCCATAATTCTTACTAGAGGTTTAACACCAGGAGGGTTTACTATAAACTTGTAATTAATCAACCATATGATATTATATATAAGAATTGGTGTTTTAATTTTACAAGACGAAAATGTATCGATCCATAAGAACACGAAAAAAGAAGCGTACCTCTTGCCATTAAGGAATTCAATGAGTTCGTCGATCAGATGCTTTTCTTCCCATTCTTCATTACGAATATGTGCATACTTCTTCTTGTTAAGTTCATAAAGAATATTTTTGAAAACTTTCTTCATGTTGGGATTCTGAGAAACCGAAACAAAAGCACAACAATTGAATTGCCCTTTGATCTTTTCATATGTTGCTTTGGCAAGAGTTGTCTTGCCTGACCCACCAAATCCAACAATAGAGACAATCTTCAATGGACGATTTGACCAATCATCACCTTTTGTCAACATGTTGATCAACTCATCTCGTGTTTCTTCAATGCCGACAAGCTCTATAACATCTGTGTACATGGCCATCATGCGAGGGTCAACACTAGCACCGGCGTTTGTATCTTGCATATCTTGCTCGTACCTTTGACGTAGCTCGGCTAACTGCTTTGCTTGATGAACAGCTTCTTCGAGAGCATCAGAGATCCAGTGGAGATCCTTTCCAATCTTGAATAATCCTTTGAACTTCTTGAGTATCTTCTTGACTCTATTCTCTGGGTTGGCAGGATCGCCACCATCTTCCACACGCACCATGAAGGCGTCAACTATGTCCTCCATGTGACAGGACAACTCCTTCACCTTTTCTACCCAAATCTTAACTCCCTCGTCGAGTTGTTCTGGTGGCACTTTCTCCACCTTGCGGAGGGCAGCGTGCATCAGCGTGAGCTCTGTCACAAGAGATTCAATGCCTTTTCTCATGCGTTTCTCCAGGGTGAAATCGCCGACGAGGAGAGCACCGAGCTTGGGGAGGAGAGGGCCGATAGCACCCATGGCGATCTCCATGGCAAGCTGGATCTAGCTAATGTTGTGGATGTGTTTTAAGTGGAAGGAAGCTAGGTGGTAGAGCTCTGAGGTTGCAACGAGGGCACCGTGGTAATGTTTGTATCGCTGTTCCAAAATGAGAAGCTATGTATAGGGCATGATTTTATTTTGTCAACCAAAAGCAAACAATGTTACTCTACACAGCTGGTCATGTGCGCAAACTCACTACCTTGTGGTCCTCTACACATCGGGGTCCCAGGTATCAGCTAGTTGTAGTTGTAGTAGTACCTAACAGTGTTACTCTGGTTGCTCACACAAGGCTCAGTCCGATCTTAGACGGGCCAGGATGCCCTTGGACTGCATATCAAAAGTTAAATTACACGGCGCTACCAATCTACAAGCGTAGACCCTGCGAACAAGTCGTTGTACCAAAGAAAAAAAATAGAGTACGTAAGCCCACCTGCTCCGTGAATGAGACCATATATGTGTTACTCACTAAAAAAAACTAATGAATACCCATGTGGATGTGCATGTGTTGTGACCATGTCTAAACGTACGTATGGAGATAGTTTAGCTTAGTTAAACAACTCAGTTTGCATTATCTCAGAAAGACCCATAGCCGCCTTGGTCGTTTGTTTAATCACCATGCGTACACGTAAGGACAAGGTCACAACTAACCAATTTGAAAATGGTGGTTGATCTAGACCCCACAACGACAAGGTCACAACTATTTCCGCAACCATCGTTAGTTGGATGGAAGGACAAGGGTGGATAAGAACATATCTGGTGAGTCGGGGCTTGTGGTGCGCTTGGTGCATCCAATCTCAAACTGGCATTATTATCAGCCACAGTCATGGTTTGGTGCACTACCGGAGATGCTCAACAGGGGGGAGGGCTTATATTGCCATGAGAGTGTAACTTGTCTAGCTTCATGACTTACCGACCAAAGTTCATCATGAGCAAAATCCTGGAGGCACCGCAGAAACTTAACGTTTCCTAAATCGGCAGAAGTGATAGCAGAATTCAGGCACAAGTTGACTGCATGTTGTCGCGGAAGAAAAGAGAATGAAACAGCAAGGCAAATGCAGCGTTCTTGGCTTCTTGCTTGGATTGGAAGCAGCAGAGGGAGTTTGAGGTGGACATTTCAATTTATAACTCTGGAATAAACATGACTCTGAACGCTGTTACAAACAAAGAAGTTGAACAAAGAATTAAAGTGGGCAAACCAGCCAGCAGTGCATCGTAATTAATGGTTCAGCAAAACTTGGTTGTTCTTAAGTTGCTGCAAGCAAGAAGAGAATTCAGACATAAGTGAACAGTCTGCATGAGAATTCAGACATAAGAAGAGAATATAGTTGGATTGCCTCCCCGCTCCCCGGTGACAGTAAACATTTCGTCAGGGGAATCAGAATCACATTCACATCCGACCGCGTGCGCCAGTGAGTGCCTTAATTTATAACAGACGCAATTGCACGAATCAGTTGAGGTATCTGAAAAGGATTGTCTGAGTTTTGCATTGAGCTGGGGGCTTCTCGCTTTCAGGTTCAGTTACCGAATAAGGATGAGCATCGTCCTCTCGCCTGATCTTGGCTGCTGCATGTCGGACAGAGCAGACTATTACTATGAAAGTACGTAGAGTACATAGCTTGATTGCAATAAGACTAACCACACAGACACTCGAGATAAACCAAGGACAACATAACAAGATACCGTCATGACATTGAAACAATCACTGCTGACTTCCCTGTTTGGCTTATGGAACATGATGGCAAATGCAAGGAGACAGGGAAAACAAGGAGCAAGCGATACAAACAGTAAGTGGACATTCAGAAGATATCACGAACTGAATGCTGACGAGTCTCAAATAAAAAAAAATGGCTCCGTGTCTGCTATAGGAAGAAAGCACCACATAGAATAATTAAAGTAAATATATACAAGCCAGCAGTACATAGAGAAAACTAATAGCAACCAATAGGAAAAAAAGGATGAAATTTCAAAATATTGTATAAACTGAAGGACCTTAATTTCATTCCAATTTGCTGGAGTAAAACGGCTCTGAAAGCTGCTAGGAACAAAGAAACATAATGGATAATCAAAGCAGGCAAATTAACATTACTCCACCGCGGTCTGTCAACACGTTATTTGGAACGTGGCTTAACGGGATAGGGCCCGAAACAGCGAGACACATTCGCGTAGGAGTCTGTGCTTTACTGTGGGTAGTCTGGAACTGCAGAAATGACTTGGTTTTTAACAGAACAACAAATATTCATTTTTTGCAGGTTATTTTCCGAGCCACTGCGTTGATCCGTATGTGGTCGCTACTTACTCCGACGGAGGCCAGGGAGCGTTTGGTTACTGGATCTATCCACTGGGAGATGCTAGCATGGGATATCTTTAACCGGTTTGGATGGCGGTCATGTAATAGGATAGGCAATTAGTTTACCTATCTTTCTTATGTCAGCCCGGTTGTGGCTTTTTCTGGCGAGTTTGTTTTTCGCCTTTTTAGCTCTTTGTGAGCTCTCCTTTATTTTTCGTTTTGAGACTTGAAGACCTTGTTGAACCTATTTATTTGTTTAATAAGTTGGCCGTATGCATCGTTCTGATGCAGAGGCCGGGGAGTCCCGCCTTTTTGAAAAAAAAGCAGGCAAATTAACCAGCCAGGCATACATCATAATTACATAACTCTTCCTTGTATGAAAAGAAAGAAATGGAGAAGGAGGTTCATCATTAGCAAAACGCAGGAGGCGGCGCAGAGGCTTATTTGTTCTTGAATCTGACCAAAGTGATAAGAGTATCCAGGCATAAGTAGGTACAATTACAATGAAAGCTCAAAGTTGCTGCAGAAGAAAAAATCAAAACACCATGGAAAATGCAGTGTTCTTGTCTTCTTGAGTCTCACTGTCTAAGTTGGCAAGAGCGAAAGCATTCAGACAATATTCTAAATCTAACACATGTAGAAGACGAAAGCTCAATATAAGCGACACTAGAACAAACATAGCACATGGATATTGAAAGAGAGCTCACTTGGACCTTGTTGCTGTTGATGGTGGCCATGTCTGCCACGCTCTTTCGGATGGATAATCTTCAAATCTTGCGTGCCATGCAAGTGGTTTTCTTCACTTGGCAAAAACATATGGGATCAATCATCATGTCATGTATACGATAAGATTTTTCCATGCCTTCAACAACATTGATGTCTATTGGTCAATCATGCTTCTCTTTATGATCTCATTGAGTAACACTATCACCGAGCTCAAATGGGCTAATCTCTTGTTTTTCATGATAAACAAAACATTCAACTATCCATTTACATATTAAGTGACCTTGCTTAGTCGTCTAATCTTCTAAAAAAAATACTTAGATATAATAACTAATCCTATAGGTGACAAGGTAGATCAGAACTAATATAGTAAAAGAAGCTTGACTCTAGATCATCACTTTGACATAATCTACAAGTCAAGACTTCTTTTACTATTTCTTTGCTAGTTTCCATGTTGTTATGTACGTGACACATATTGTGTGCTATCTCTAGTCTACCCTAACTTGCCGAAGACAAAAGATTGTGTTGTTGTATGATATGATATACCTTTGCATCATTATTATATGCAAGCATATTTCAAAAGATTACAAAGTTAAGAGAGACCAATTGATATGGAGATGGATAGCTGAAGGATGTGTGTATCATGTAAACGAGAAATTGGCCCATTTGAGCTAGGAGAGAGTTACTTCAATCAGCTCATAAACAGAAGCATGATCCAACCGGTAGGCATCGATGACGAGAAGAGCAAAAGCTTAGCATGTACATGATATGATGCTTGATCTAATATATTCATCGCGGAGAGATAAAGTTATGGATGGTAACAGCGAAATAACAAGATATTCTTCGTCCGCACTATCATCTTTGTAAATCCACAACAGTTGTGATTCTCATCGCATGCCCCAAGTACCTATGCATGTGAAGTTTTGCAATGATTAGTTGGCAGGCAAGTCAACAAGCGTGTACTATTTCTTTGTAAAGAGGACATCAATGAATAATTGGCTACTCACTCTGTAAAGAAATATAAGAGTGATCACTAAATTAGTGATCTATAAACGATGTTATATTTCTTTATGGAGGCAGTAGTTATCAAGGAAAAAAACAAATGAGCAAAGACTAGGGGGAAAAACAGCTCATACCAAACAATGTAAATCTATAGTGAATCACCAATGATTTGCACTAAGGTGCACAGACAAAACAAGCACTAAAAAACAGTGGATGGTAACGGCTACATAACAATATCCTCTATTTATTTGTTCCGCGCCAGCATCTCTTTTAAGTCCACAAACAGTTGTGATTTTCATCCCACACTGACTCTATGTATATGAAGCTTTTGCACCGTTTACTTGGCAAACAAATCAAGATGTATCTGATACATCAACATGTGCTTCTTCGGGCAACGAACGGACTCACTGTAGCAGACCCTAGGATTAGCTAGCTTATTATACGTACAACAAAATTAGCACTGTAAATCTATCAGTGATAACCAACGATCTGCACTTAAGAACAGAGTTACAGAGATGCACACACCGGCCGGCCATCACAGAAATAATGGGCACGCATGATTTACTAGAGGAAACTAGAGTACACGATGAACGATATAGAGGAAACTAATTTAGTCAGATCTAGAGCAGAAGGTCGGATTTAAACCTCATGTTCCTGCAAGATCCGGCGCCTTCCACTGCACGCGCGGACGCGCCTATTCGGGCCGCTGCACATACTCACCGGCGAGCAGGTCCGCGGGAGGAGGCCGGCGTCCAGGTCCGCGGGCGGAGCCCAAGCCGCGAGATCCACTTACCGGCTGGACCTCTCTCCCTCTCTCTCTGACCGCACTCGCCATCTCCAAACGCGGTAGAAATAATCGTCCGGAACAGAGGACCCATGAAGGGACCCGACTGAGCATGTGCCCGCACAGAGCCGCTGTCCTGTGGTCCTCCGCATGGTATGGTCCCACGTGTCATTCAGGTACACCGAAACATGAACAGCTGAGACGGATTTGAGGTTTCAGAGCGCAACATACTAACGAGATGCTGACTGATGATGTTAGTGATGAATTGGCCTTATTTATGCCAATATGACAGACAGGGAGTGAACAGGCCTTACTTATGCAAATATGACAGGGATTGCATCCAGTTAAACATGCAATCTGGAGTAGGAGTAGTAGCCTGCGTGATGCAGCTCCAAACGGGTTGACTGAATTTTGTGCTTTCAGCTTCAGTTAGTTTGATTTTCTTTTGAAACCGCGAGCGGTCTAGGTACGATGTAGGTGTAATTCCTGTTTGCTCAGAAAACGCAAAGCCGCATCCGGGATCCATCGATCACATATTCACATTCCGGGGCTGAAAGAAGGCATTCACAATCGCACAGAGCATGCGCCTGGTCGAGCTAGCTTCATGTGCCCCAACCCAAAAAGAAAAAAATCTTCTTGGCGTGATGAACTGTATGTGGTGATAAATCTGAATTCCTGATTGCCGATGTTGATTCCAGGAGTAGACAAAAATGACTGATTCTCATAGTTTCAACAGCGCCAGGGATTAGAAACGCAGGGCATGGCCACAGAGAAAGAAGGGACTGCCTGAGTTTCGATGTTGAGCCGGGTTTCAGGGCTTTCAGCTTCAGTTAGATTTCTGTGGAAACGACTACAGTAAATTACATGGTTGGCAACGTTCTTGTCTGATCTCGGCCGAAGCAGGCTACTTATTGACGTACTCCCTCCGTTCGGAATTACTCGACAAGTAATTCCGAACGGAGGGAGTAGAATACAGCGGAAAGAAACATGGGTGCTTCATCTGCATTGCAGACTTGCAGCATATGATTTGCTTTATGGCACACCAAAAGCACCTGATTATTTGCTCCATCTATAAGTGCAAGTAGAAGACAAACGGGCAGTTGATGAAGGGAGTACACTGAATCGTTCTTATCTCCAGAAATCATTGCATCAGTTCTGGGCCAATAATCCTACAGAGTAAATGACATCAAGGGCACACCGTGTGATTCAATCGCAAATTCAAGTTCCAGTTCACGATTTATTTGATCAAGCCAACATGACAGATGGAAGATAAACTTCAGACCATATTACAAACTGAACTCTGACATTACAGTTTACGAGTCTGGAATAAACATCGAGTCTGAAATAAAGTTGTTACAAATAAAGGAGTGTAATGAACAATGCTGGAGAGCATCCAAACCAGACATCATCAATACATGATAACTAATGGTTCATCAGGGCAAGATGCAGGGGGCGCCCTACAAACTTGATTGTTGTTGAATTGACGGAAGCAAGAAGAGACTTCAGACATGGGTGGTGGACAGAATGAGAGCTTCATCTCGGTGCGGAACCAAGACAAATCAAACGGCAAGGCAAACGCAGTGTGCTCGACTGCATTGGTTGGAAAAGAAAAGGCACCGGAGTTGGAGGCATGCACGATCGAGTCCATGTCGCCGAAATTTATTAACTCATGCTACCTGCATGCCACATGTGAATGACTCAGTTAAATGTTACAGAACAAGAGAACAAAGTTGAACCAACTGCAGAGAAGGTACACATATTTTACTGCGGTAGTGGATTACTTGCTAATCTGTACCACATCATATAAGACCTTGCGTTTTTGGAAAATACGAGACCTTGTACGTGGCAAGAAAAAGTTACTACTGATCCTATTATGTACTTATGCACCGTAAAGTAACCAAGGCAAAAATCACACTGCAGTTCTGTTGGCACTTCAGAATTTAGACAGACATACAAATGTGGATTGCCGAAAGGCATACATAAAAAAACACAGGGTTCATCCAAGTAGAGAAACACATAGTACTTAGTGGATTGCTCACTAAACTAATCTAGATTACTTGTAATCTTGTAGCATGCAGAAATAACAATTAAGGGGCCCTATGTATCTTTGCAGCAGAAACGAACAGACCAATGCTGAACAGAGTAGATTCGTATTGTAATGTTTAGGCTTTAGGGGCCTGATTGATTGAGCTAGCTGGCTTATGGAAATGCTGAAATTAAGAATACTTTGGTGCTTGTAATCAAATCAATGGAGTTAGCTTAGTACCTGGGTGCAAGATTCGACGAATCGTCCTAAGCACTCCGGCCGGCTGCCTGAAACTGAAAAACGGAAGAGGTGAGGAATAAAACACAAGGTGTGGAAACAAGGGACTACACGTACAAAATCGTGGAGGGGTACCTCGCGAGCCTCAATCGCTTGGTCCGCCTGAAACAAAGAAAGAGCAATGAACATCGGAGACAATGTACATATGATGCGTCATCAGATGATGTGTATGTACCTTACCCCTTGCATGCGTCACCAGATAAAGTCAACCCTGACTCGCTGGAGGGAATGGAGGTGCCGCATACCCAAATCAATGTTTTCACGGGAGATCCACTTGGCTGGTAAGGTGAACCAAAGGTGTTTAAGCCTTGGCGCTGCTCCTCGGGGAAACATAGATGGCACTGCACCAATACCATAGAAGCGGCAGTCCGTCGCACATGGGAATAACGCAGCACCAGAGGAAAGGACGGGCGCTTCCACCTCATGCGCTGCTTCGAAAATAGTAGAATAATTCCGTATCTCAAGAAAAACAAGAGCAGGCAGAGTCCCAAGAAGCTGGATGACCTCCGATCGCACTTCAAACAACGTTATCTCCAGATAGGAGAGGAGAGGAAGCGATGAAGGATTAATCCATAACGGCAATGTCTTGAACCAACTTCCCCTTGACAGGAAAGCCAATATACGCAGTTGTGGAGGAGGCACCCAATCTTCGCTCAGGAAATTGATGAGTCCATCAGAGACATATACATCTAGACTGTTCAATTTATAAATATTACTAATGGATTCCTCCAAAGCTTTACCCAGGCTGTCATCAAAACCATCGCAGTCAAGCCGGAGCACCCTGAGCTTGGTCAGACGGCCCAATTCTTTCACAGAATCAAGGTCAACGTCAGATAACCCCAGGTCATCTAGCACTTCTAGGGAAGTCAGGTTACCTATCCTAGTTGGCAGCTTCATATCATCATCAACATACAGGCACATTAGACGTCTTAGTTGAACAACACTCGATGGCAGTACTTCTATCTCAGAACCTCTTAAGTCCAAGGTAAGCAAAAACTTCAGCTTCCCTATATCCATGGGAAGGTCCTTAACACGAGTACCGTTAGCCCCAAGTACCTCAAATGCAACAGATTCCCCACATACCCAACATCTGAGACATCACGACAACCTTCTAAATCCAACACGCGCAGAACTTGAAAACTTGAAATATCCAACACTTTCCCAACAACATCACTTGTGAAAACAGTAATAGATCTCATATGCTCCATCCTAGTGGTATCCACATCTATCTTGCTATTTTGAATGGACAATCTGCGAACCTTGATCTCTGAGTTAGGAATTTTTCTTCTGGTGTCATCTAGTATTGTGACAAAGTTTTCTTCACTTGATAATGAGCATATAAGGTCAAGCACCATGTCATGTACACGGCAACCTTCTACATTTCCTTCAACATCAATGCCTATCGGCTGTATCATACTTCTATTTACTAGCTCGTTGAAGTAGCTATTACCGAACTCATATAAGCTAGTTTCTTGTTTATCACTGTAAACAAGACCTTCGGATATCCATCTCCATATCAGTCTATCTCTCATAATCTTGTGGTCTTCTGGGAAGATGCTAAGATATAATAAACAAGGTTTCAGATATGAGGGTAGATCATAATAGCTGAATAATAATATCTTTTTCATCTCCTCCAAACTTTGATCTTCTGTGAGTCCACGGCCAATGGAATTGAGCAAAGTATACCACTGGTGCTTTGTTTTCATCTGACGATTATTAGCCAGAAGACTTGCTATAGAAATAATAGCTAATGGTATGCCACCACATTTCTTCAAAATGTCTTTGGAAACTTGCAACAATTCTTGAGGACACCCATTCTCTTGAGAAAATACTCTTTTACAGAAGAGTGTTCTTGATACATCGTCAGAAAGTGGTTTCATTTTGTAAATATCATCCCTAGAAGAGCAGCATTCTTCAGAGACACTAATGATGCGGGTTGTCGTAATTAGTCGGCTTCCAGGACTCTTCTTGGAGAAAGCACACTTGATTAATTTCCACACTTCTTTATCCCATATGTCATCAATTATGACAAGGTACCTTTGTGAATACATTTTGGAATTAGTTAACAAATAATACAATGAAGATATATACAAAGGGAACTAACAAAAAATATTTATAACTCGGCCAAATTGCATGTTCTGAGACCTAGATTTCCACACACACGAAAACTTGTGTGCAACTATAGTTGTAGAAATGTGAAATTGTTGCACATGGTTTTAAACAGTTGAGATTGTCCACTTAGGCATAAGAATTTCACGGCTGCCTTAAATATATACACTCGCTAACTGTTGAAAGATGGGCTAGTTTACGCCAAACGGATAAAACTATAAATCAAAAGTATAGTATCAAGATGCGTATGCACTAGTCTAAAATATATTATCGTCATTTAACTACACAAAATGATAATCGTTTTGCAAAAAGAAAAAAATATGTACCTCTTGCCATGAAGGAATTCAATGATTTCATCGATCAGATGTTTTTCTTCCCATTCTTTGCTATGAACGTGTGCATACTTGTTCTTGTCGAGTTCATAGAGAATATTCTTGAAAACTTTCTTCTTGTCGGGATTCTGAGAAACCGAAATAAAAGCATCACAATTGAATTGCCCTTTGATTTTTTCATATGCTGCTTTGGCAAGAGTTGTCTTGCCCAACCCACCAAATCCAACAATAGAGACCGTCTTCAATGGATGCTTCAACCAATCATCACCTTCAATCAACAAGTTGACCAGCTCATCTCGTGTTTCTTCAATGCCGACGAGCTCTGTCACATCTGTGTATAGGGCCATCATGCGGGGGTCAACACTAGCACCAACACTAGTATCCGGCATCTCTTGCTCGTACCTTTGACGTAGCTCCGCCAACTTCTTAGCTTGTTGGACCGCTTCTTCTAGAGCATCAGAGATCCCATGGAGATCCTTGCCATTCTTGAATAACCTTTTGACCTTCTTGAGTATCTTCTTAACTCTGTTCTTCGAGTTGGTTGGCTCGCCTCCATTCTCCATGCGGACCTTGAAAACATCAATGATTTCCTCCATTTGGTAGGACAACTCCTTGACATTTCCTGCCCAGATCTTGACCCCCTCTTCAAGCTGGTCCGCCGGCACTTTTGACACCTTGCTAAGGACAGCATGCATCAATTTCAGCTCTGTTACGAGAGACTTGATGCCTTTCCTCACTTGTTTCTCCAAGGTGAGCTCGCCGATGAGCAGCTCACCGAGCTTCGGGAGGAGAGGGCCAATGGCCCCCATGGCGATCTCCATATGCCTCGACCTCTCTCGTGGTGTTTTTGGTGTAAAGAGAGCTGGAAGTGCTACAGTGTTGCTCCAAAGGCACTCTGGGCAATTGTCATGTCCTAGAGGAGAAACTAGACTGGTATAGAAACCAGAGTTGGGGAGTACATAATTCTAATTTAATGACGAGATCGAAGATTGGATACGATGATAATGGCGTAGGCTGGCTGCCCTGCGGGCCTGTCAAACAGCTAGGTCCCATGCATCAGCGGTTGTGGTAGTAGTAGACAAAGATAATCTCACAAGGCCCAGATGCAAACTTGAGACGGGAGAAAATGGCCTCGGAGATGCCGCTCGGACTGAACTGGCTTATAAACTAATTATACCGCCCCACCAATCACCAAGCTAGCGTTGATTTAGAAAAATTAGAGAGATTCCTGCTGCTCCCTAAGCCATGTGTGCAACACTAACTAACACCCATTTTGTGTGTTTAAGCTAGGTGGTAGACACGGTACCAAGTGTCATGTGATCCTGAGATGGGAGAAAAGTTTCCTTGGATGCCGCTTCGACTGCAGTGACCTGTTAAATTACATAGCCTCACCTGTCTCCATGCGCGCACTTTACTCGCGTGCTGTCGTGCCTAAGAAAAATGTCAGAAGAGATTCCTCGCTTGCTCCCTGATCGAGACCATTTGTACGTGTGAGCAACTCTGGTTAATTACTCCACTCACGCAATATTTCAGCTCCCGCCCGTTTCTTTGGCGCTTGTGAATGGAACTATGTGCCTGAGACGATCCGATCTATGCCTCTCAGCATGTGCACTAGTTTAGTTACTATAAACTGCTTAGTTTGCATCGCCTAGAGAGATGCCTCTGAGCAGATGCATTGGTTTGCATTAGACAGAAAGACTGGCACCTCTGTCTGTGGGATTAATCAAATTAGGCACCACGCCACGCACCACCATGCGTACCCATTACATGTATATATGGTTGTTGTGATAATTAAGATCAATTCCTCATGTGTCCAGGAAGAAAATGGCGCTTGGAAAGAAGACACTCGGATTGCCTACGGCCGCTGCTGATGCTCATTCTCTTGCCCATGGTCACTCACTGATGCTCATTCTCTTGTGCAAATTAAACAAACTTCAGTTTTATATATATATATATATATTTGTGTGTGTGTGTGTGTGTGTGTGTGTGTGTGTGTGTGGAAAGAACGACTGTGAATGACACGGTTTGCAACATCGGCATCTACAGCTCAGCCAAAGCAGCCTATCAACGTAGCTTGACCGTGGCAAGAGGAATCACAAGCTAACAAGAACAAATCTGAGGGTGCAACTGAACAAGATGCTTCTTTGAATTTATCATATCAAGTTGCTATTAGACGAGTGTTTGTCTGCGGCACAATAATTTGGTTGCAAAATAGCAAAATAAAACATCACATGATTTGCGCCCTTGTATGAAGATAGATGAGTCAGTTGAGTTGAGGTCATATCCAATCATTCTCTCATCCAGAAAGTGTTGCATCAGTTCAGGGCCAATATTTCTACTACAGAGTAAATGACAGCAAAGGTACACGTGAGATGAAATGGCAAGTCAAGTTCCAGTTATACTCGAATAGGAACATGTACTAAATACAGGTCGTAAGCTGGCACATCAAAATGACATTGCTGACTTGCCCGTTTATTAGATCAAACCAGCATGACAAATAGAAGATGAAACTTTGGAACATAGTACAAACTGAACTTGCCTTTTAGTTTGCGAGTCTGAAATAAAGCTGTCACAAACAAAGGAGTGTAATGAAGAATGCAACAGAGCAAGCAAACCAGACATCAGTACATATATAGTAACTAATGGTTCATACGGGCAAATTGCAGTGGCCGCCCTACAAACTGGTTGTTAAATTGACAGAAAATTAACCAGCCAGTATACATCATAAGTACATAACCCTTCCTTGCAAAAGAAAGAAATGGAGAAGGAAGTTCATCATTAGCGAAATGCAGGAGGCGCCGCAGAAACTTGGTGCTTCTTGAATCTAACTAAAGTGATAGCAGTATTCAGGCATAAGTGGGTACAATTACAATAAGAGTTTCATGTCGCTGCAGAAGACAAATCAAAAGACCATGGCAAATGCAGTGTTCCTGAGTCTCACCATCTCAATTTGCAAGAATGGAAGTGTTCAGCACAATATTCTAAATCTAACACATGTAGAACATAAACGCTCAACATACGCGACACTGAATCGACAATAGCACACGGATATACAAGAGAGCTCACTTGTGGCATTCTTGCTTCTTCTGATGGTGGTCATATCTGACATTCTCTTTCGGGTGGATAATATTCAAATCTTGCCTTTGTATAGATCGCTTTCACTCAGTGCCATGTTAGTGTTTTTCTTCACTTGGCAAAAACATATTGGATCAATCATCATATCATAACACAATAAGATTTTTCATGCCTTCATCAAATTGATGTCTATTGGTTGAATCATGCTTCTATTTATGATCTCATTGAGTAACTCTATCACCGAGCTCAAATAGGCTAATCTCTGGTTTTCCATGATAAACAAAAAATTCGGCTATCAATTTACCTATCAGGTGACCTTGCTTAATCTTCTAATCTTCTGAAAACATACTTAGATATAATAACTAATCCTATAGATGACAAGGTAGATCGAAACTAATAGTAAAAGAAGCTTGACTCTAGATTATCACTTTGACATAATCTACAATTCAAGAACTTCTTTTACTATTTCTTTGCTGCTTTCCATGTCATTCGTGTGTGTGGCTTCTGTTGTGTTCTATGTCTAGTTTACCCTAACTTGCTTAAGACTAAAGATTATGGTTTTGTTCTATGATCTATCTTCACATCATTTATTATATGTAAGCATATATCCAGAAGATTACAAAATTAAGCGAGACCAATTCATATGAAGATGGATAGCTGAAGATTTGTGTATCATGTAAACACGAAATTGACCCATTTGAGCTAGGAGAGTTACTTCAGTGAGCTGATAAACAGAAGTACGATCCAACCCGTAGACATCACTAGTGAGGCAGAAAAGTCTTATGGTGTCCATGACATGATGCTTGATCTAATATATTCGTTGCGTAGAGAAACGCTCATGGCAATGTTCAATCTAAAAGAACATCGATGGTAGCAGCCAAATAACAGGATATTCTTCATTTCCACCACAACAATTGTGATTCCCATTCCATGCCCAAGTACCTGTGCATGTGAAGATTTTGAAACAATTAGTTGGCAGGCAAGTTAACATGAGTATACTATTTATTCATAAAGAGAAGATAACAATGAATAATGAGCTATTTATCAAGGCAAAAAATAAGCAGAATCTAGAGTGAATCACAAATGATTTGCACTTAAGATGTTAATCTGATATATGTTTCTTCACAAAGAGAGGTCAGTAGTGAAGTATGTGCTAATTATCTGGCAACAAATGGCCTCACTAAAGCAGACCCTAGGAGTAAATCTAACATGGATAATCAAGGATTTGCACCGAAGGATTAAGATGCGCACACCGGCCGGCCGGCCGGTACTTGAGGAAACTAGATTAAACAACCTAGAACGGAAGAAGACCAGAAATTTGAACTGAAGATGCACACCACCATGAGTTTAAGTTCATCGGATCCAGATCAGGAAGAAACGAAATATACCTCATGTCCTTGTTCTGCGAGATCCAGCCTTTGGTACCTCTCCGGGCTGCTGCACGTACTCACCGACGAGGAGGTCGCCGGTGGCCGGCAGGACGCACCAGCCCCGGGACGAGCCCAGCCGGCGAGATCTACTCCACGGCTCGACCTCTGCCTCTGACTGACGGACTCTCCCTCTCTCTAAACGGGTCCCTCCAAACGCTGTAGAAATAACCGCCGGGGGGAGAGGGGTTAACGGATCCGACCAATCACATGCCGGCACAGAGCTGCTACCATGTGGGTCCTCTGCGCGGTATGGTCCCATGTGTCATCCAGCTTAGACAAACATTGAACAGCTAAGTTGAGGTCTGATAGATCTCCTGGTCAAAGAGCATCTCCAGCCGCGCCCTTAGAAAGGCTTCCCAGATGATTTTTTTACGCCGGCGCCGAAAAAACGGCCCAGTCGCGTTCTCGGGAATCCGTTTTTCACCGGTTTGGGCCGAAATCAGCGTCGGCGGACCCAGGTCGAACCCGACGCGCCGGGGGGCGCCGGGGCGAGTGTTTTTGCGCGAAACAGCCGCGGGCCCGCCGAGTCAGCGAGACAGACGCTTCATCGACCTCATCGCCTCGGTTCCCGTGGGAATCAATGTGAAGGCTGCCGCGCTGCCGCGCCGGTCGCCTCCATTGATGCCTCACGGGCGGCGCAGTGAAGACGCGCGTCCCGCCCGCATGCGCCACGCGTTCGCCCGCATGCCGCCCCCCGGCGACCCCCCTTCGGCTATAAAAAGGCGCCCCTCCCCGCTGGTGAGCGCCACAGCCTCCCCCTCTACCTTCAGTGAAAGCCTTTTCCCCGCCGGCGAGCTCTCCCACCACTCCCCTGCCCGCCGACGAGCGAAACCATGGCGGAGAGATACCCAGGCGACGGCGGATCGGCGAACGGCTTCGACCGCCGACACCTCCAGGAGCCGGAGGCGCGCCTTCTGTACGAGGCCGAGTACCCGGCGCCCCCCGACATGCGCGTGCCTGGCTCGTGGAGACTGAGCGCCGGCGGCGTCCCGGTGCGCGAAGGGGCGGCACGACGGGCGAAGATCGCCCGCATCCGCTCCTCGTTGACGGAGGAGCAGCGGAACGAGCCGAGGTACGCGCCTGACAGCGAAACGCTATGGACGATGTACTTCCAGCGCTGTCGCGTGGAGCAGATCGCCTCCGTCAACGGCATTGTCCCCCCGCGGCTACCACAACTCCGAAGGACGGCGCGAGTGGTGGGGCGTCCCCGGCCGCACACTCGACGCCGTCCTCGACCACATCGAGACCGGCAATGTGTCGCGGCTGGAGTACCCGACACGGCCCTCCTTCTCTCGTCGGCGTGGCAGTTCCTGGATGCCGCGGCGAATGGAGCCGGGGTCGTCCTCGTCGTCGGGCTTCGGCTCGCCGGCCCTCCGCCCCGTCAAGCCCGAGCCGAAGGAGACACCGCTCGGGCGCCGTGCTCGCAGCGGCACCCTCGTCATCAACGAGCCCTCGCCTGCGACTGCACCGACGAGGCGCTCCGTCCGCCTGGTCCGGCCGAAGCCCGAGCCGGACATGCTCCCCGTGAAGCCGGAGCATGCCGGCATGGTGGCCCCCTACGACGAGTCCGCCCTCAAATGGGCGAGGGAGGACTACGTCCGCGAGCAGGTGCGCCGCCAGCGTCGGGCGTAACTGGAGACCCAGGCCCGTAGCCGCGCCGAGGAGCGTCGCCGTGTCGCCGAGGAGGGCGGCGTTATCATCATCGACAGCGACGACGAGGGCGAGTCCGGGCCGTCAACCGCTGTCGGCGACCCCGACGAGGGATGCAGCAGGCACGCAGGTGAGGCGCGCGGCGACGACGACGACGGCGGCGACTACACCCGCTTCTACAGACTTCTTGGCATGTAGACGGTGGCGACAGCGGCTTATTAGGCTTTTAGTTCGTTTTTAAGTTAGTTCATGCATGTTTTTAAGTTTTTGTACAAATTTTGTCGAAAATTGGCCGAATTTTGCCGAGTTTGCAAAAAAATTGAAACGAACTTCGCCGAACCCGCGGCGACCGCGGGCGCATGACTGGGAGCAAACCGAGCCCCAGGGGGCGATCTAGCGCCGGCTCGCCCCCAGGGCGCTCTTTTTCGGCGCCTGGGGGGCCGAATGGCTGGAAATGCTCTAATCGTGCGTGATTTCGCTTTCACCTAAGGATCATTTTCTTACTACTACTAGTAAGCTTGGGCACTGCATCTTTCTGATTGCAACTCCATCTGAAATCTCCCCACTCACGCAGAAGTTGCTACAAAAGAGCAGACAGCAGAAGGCCTGACCAACGTTTCTGGAACGTGTGGTGACAAATCGGAATACCTCACAACAACGCAAGGACCTGGCCAGTAATTACACCCGAATGTGCCCATGTATAACAAACGCTGCACAAACTGAGGCATCGCTAAATAATCTGTCCGACTGAATTTGGCGTGGCTTCAGCCTTACAGCTTCACTTAGATTTCTCTGGTTGAAACTGCGTCCGAAACCGACTGGCTCTCACGCACCGTTCAAGAAAAAAGATTAATCATGCATTAACCGAGGGGCAACATAACAAGACACTGCTAATGACAATCGATCTATGAGATCATCGTCTTTGTATGCTTCACTTGATACAATTTTGTTGCAAGATAACAAAAAAAAACATCACATATATGATTTGGTCCCCTGTATAAAGTTAGAAGAGTCGGTTGATTTGCCTCATCTTGTTGCAGAACGAAGACGGATCAAACGGCATGGCAAACGCAGTGTGCTTGACAGTATGGCTGGAGAAGAAGTGGAGGCATGCGCGATCAAGTACATGTCGACGACATTTGTTAGCTCATGCTGCCTGCAATGCCATGTTGAAGGGCATACATGTCAATGGCCCAGCTAAATGTTACAGAAGAAGAAAACATAGTCCATCCAACTACGAAAAGGGCACATATACAGGGCACGTATTTGTACTAGTGCTACTAGTGGATTGCTTGCTAATGTAACGTGGAGCACTTTATATGTGATCTTGTGGCAAGCAGAAGTAACAACTGATGCTATGTATTTATGCACCATAAGTAACCAAGGCGAAATCCACATTGCAGATTTGCTGGAACTTCAGATGGGCGCGTAGCATATACTGCTAGCAAATACATGCAGATGTGGATCGTGCAAGCACATGCATACAAATGGTTCAGTCAAATGTTCCGAACAGAAAATAAAAGCACAGGTTTCATCCAATAGAAACACATATTACTTAGTGGATTGCTCACTAATCTGAATTACTTAACATATGTAATCTTGTAACTTTGCTGCATAAGTAGAAGTAGTTCATATTACAATATTTAGGCTTTAGGGTCCAGATCAATCGACCTAGCTAGCTAAACAAAATATTGAAATTAAGTATAGCTCAATGCTGTTAGCATAATACCTGCTGAGTGAAAGATTTGGTGAATCGACCTAGCACTCTCGCCGCCTAAAACTGTACAAAGAAGTGGAGAGGAATTAAACACTTGGTGAGAAAACAAAAGAATACACGTACACCAGAGGTTAGCTCGTGGAGGTGTATTTCTCTAGAAACTGAGAAAGAAACAAAGAAAGAGCAATGACACATAAGAATGAACACCTAGTGTGCGTACCTATTCCTATACATGCGTCAATGTAAGTCAAGGACGGGATGGTTGGGGTGGTCCTCTGCTGCGGCCCTCAGCACTGCCTTTGCTTCATACACCTCGCGATCACTAGCTTCCTCCTTAATAACTTTAACCTCAACTCGCTCCAAGGAAGGGAGGTGGCGCTTGCACAAATCGATGTTTTCACGGGTGATCCACTTAGCTGAGAAGGTGAAGCCAAGGTGCTTAAGCCTCGGTGCAGCTCCTCGTGGAAACATAGATGGCAATGCACCAATACAAAGGAAGTGACACTCCGTCGCACACGGGAATAACGCAACAGAGGAAAGGGCGGACATTTCCACCACACGCTCTTCATAGAACTTAGAAATATCCATTATCTCGAGAACACAAAGAGCAGGAAGCATCCCAATAAGTTGGATGGCCTCCGATGACACTTTAACCACCTTTATATGAAGATAGGTGAGGAGAGAAAGCGATGAAGCATTGATCCATGATGGCAGTGTCTTGAACCAACTCGACGGTAACGAGAAAGCCAATCTACGGAGTTGCAGAGGAGGCACCCAATCTTCGCTCAGGAAATTGATTTCTCCACCACGGACATAAATATCTAGACTGTCCAGTTTGTACAGATTACTAAGAGATCTCATCAAAGCTTTATCCAGGATCTCATCAACATGGTAGTAAACTTGGAGCACCCTGAGCTTGGTCAGATGGCCCAATTCTTTCACAGCATTGAGGTCCTTGTCAAACATCATCATTGTACCTAGCACTTCTAGGGAAACCAGATTACTTATCCCAGACGGCAGCTTCATATGATAGTCAACATGCAGGCACATCAGACGTCTTAGATGAACAACACTTGATGGCAGAACTTTTATCTTAGTACCTCTTAAATCCAAGGTAAGCAAAAATTGTAGCTTCCCAATTTCAGTGGGAAGGTCCTCAACATGAGTATATCTTAGTCCTAAGTACCTCAGATGTAAAAGATCTCCCACATACCCAATATCCGAGATATCACAACCTTCGAAATCCAACACACGAAGAACTTGAAAACTTGAAATATCCAACAGTTTCCCGACAACCTTATTGGTGAAAATGGTAATAGATCTCATGTGTGCCATCCTAGAAATATCAACATCCATCTTGCTATTTTGGATGGACAATCTGCGAACCAAATTAGGCATTTTTCTTCCGGTGCCATCCAAAATTGTGACGAAGTTTTCTTCACTTGACAGTGAGCATATGAGATCAAGCACCATGTCATGTACACGACACGCTTGTTTATCTTCTCTATCATCAATGCAAATTGGCTGGATCATACTTCTATTTACAAGTTCATTGAAGTAGTTGTTACCAAGCCCATATAAGTCAGTTTCTTGTTTTTCACTATAAACAAGACCTTCTGATATCCATCTCCATATTAGCTTTCCTTTCATAATCTTGTGATCTTCTGGGAAGATGCTAAGATATAACAAACAAGGTTTCAGATACGAAGGTAGATCATAATAACTGAATAATAATATCTTTTTCATCTGCTCCAAACCGCAATCTTCTGTAAGTCCGCGACCAATGGAATTGAGCAAAGCATACCATTGGTCCTTTGTTTTCATCTCATGATTATTAGCCAGAAGACTTGCTATAGAAATAATAGCTAATGGTATGCCACCACATTTTTTCAAAATGTCTTTGGATACTTGCACCAACTCTTGAGGACACCCTTTCTCATTAAATACTCTTTTATAGAAGAGCATTCTTGACACAACGTCTGAAAGAGGTTTCATTCTGTAGATATCATCCTTGGAAGAGCAGCATGCTTTAGAGACATTGATGATGCGGGTTGTCGTAATTAGTCGGCTTCCAGGACTCTTCTTGGAGAAAGCGCACTTGATTAATTTCCACACTTCTGTATCCCATATGTCATCAATTATGATGAGGTACCTTTGTTTACATTTTGCATTAGTTAGTAAATCAGTACAATGAAGATATATACAGTAAGATATATATTATATTAGTATGGATATGTTATTTCAGAGGAAACTAACAAAAAAGTATTTATAACTCGACCAAATTGCATATTCTGAGACCTAGATTTCCACACACATACCATAACTTATGTGCAACTATAGTTCTAGAAATGTGCAATTGTTGCATTAACAGTTGAGATCATCCACTTAGGCATAAGAATTTCTTGGTCGCCTTAATGTATGCACTCCCTAATTGTTGAAAGATGGGTTATGTACTAACTACATCATTTACGCCAAAAGCATAAAATTGTAAATCAACAATATGGTATCAAGATGCATATGCACTACTCTAAAATACTATCATTATTTAAGTAGACAAAATGATAATTAATCCGTTTGCAAAAGGAAAGAAACACATGTACCTCTTTCCATTAAGGAATTCAATTATTTCATCGACCAGATGATTTTCTTCCCATTCCTCACTATGAATGCGTGCATACTTGCTCTTGTCAAGTTCATAGAGAATATTCTTGAAGACTTTCTTCTTGCTGGGATTCTGAGAAACCGAAATAAAAGCATCATAATCGAATTGCCCTTTGATCTTCTCATACGCTGATTTGGCAAGAGTTGTCTTGCCCAACCCACCAAATCCAACAATAGAGACTGTCTTCAATGGATGCTTCAACCAATCATCACCTTCAATCAACATGTTTATCAACTCATCTCGTGTTTCATCAATGCCGACGAGTTCAGACACATCTGTGTATAGGGCCATCATGCGAGGGTCAACACTAGCACTAGTGCTAGGATCTCGCATCCCTTGCTCATACCTTTGGCGCAGCTCGGCCAACAGCTTAGCTTGATGAACCGCTTCTTTTAGAGCATCAGAGATCTGATGGAGATCCTTGCCATTCTTGAATAATCTTTTAACCTTCTTGAGTATCTTCTTGACTTTGTTCTTTGGGTTGGCAGGTTTGCCACCATCCCCCACGCGCACCATGAAAACATCAACAATTTCCTCCATTTGGTACGACAACTCCTTGACATTTCCTGCCCAAATCTTGACCCCCTTGTGAAGCTGGTCCACGGGAACTTCTGCCACCTTACTCAGGGAAGCATGCATCAATGTGAGCTCTATCATGAGAGACTCGATGCCTTTCCTCACTTGTTTCTCCATGGTGAGCTCTCCCATGAGCAGCTCACTGAGCTTCGGGAGGAGAGGGCCAATAGCCCCCATGGCAATCTCCATGTCTCAGCCTCTCTGGGAGTGGTTTGGGTCTCAGAGGGCTGGAAGCGCTATGTGGTTACTCCAAAGGCACACTAGGCAATGATCGTGTCATAAGGGAGAAACTGGCTAAGGTATAGAAACCAGTGTTGTACAGAATTCTTACTAATTTAACGATGTATCTGGATTAGTTAGACGGTCATGTTCATAGTCTGGCTGCCATGCGGGGCTGTGGATAGCGGGGTCCCATGTATCGGCGGTTGTGGTAGTAATAGTAGACGGTGTTACTCTCACAAGGCTTAGATTAGATCTTGAGATGGAAGAAATAAATAGCCTCGTAATTATACACCGCACCACCAATCACAAGGCACTGACTTAGCGTACGCGTAGTTTTCATGTGACTTAGAAAAACTAGAGAGATTCCTGATGTTCCCTAAGATCATGTGTGCATCACTAATTAACATCCATGTGGCCATGTTTAAGCACCAGGACAACTCAGTTTGCATTGACTCCAGACAAGCATGACAGTTACTTGGATAATTGGATTAATCAACTAGGGAACCACCGCCCGGCGCACCGAAAGAAAAGAAAAAAAAACAAAGGACAGATTTGAACCTGTTTAACTCCATGAATTGTTGCATCATTTAAGGGCCAATAACTCGAGAGAAGCGTTTTGGATCTCGGCCTACATGAAGGCCGAATTTTTGAAAAATAAAAACTTTTGGTTTCAAAAAAAATCTGGAAAAAACTGTACAAGTAAACAAGGATGTGAGGTGTATGTGTGTAAAATTTCAGAATGAAATACGTTGAAATACTACTTGTACAAAAAGACAAATTCATGGTCTGGGGATGACTAGTATCATGTGTTAAAAAGCCCCAAATGTTTTTTATTTTCTGCAAAGCCCTCATTCCAATGTATTTCATCCTGAAAATATACACACTTGTGCATTATGCCTTCATCTATATCTGTATTTTTTTCCAGAATTTTTTTGAAATGTATGAATTTTCATGAATTTTGAATTTTGCATTTGGAGGCCTCCATGGAGCTCGGCCTCCAAAAGTAATTTCCACAGTAACTCATATGTCTTTCCTATTTGTATTGTCAAATTTGAGCCAATCAATCTCCATGCGCTGACTTTGCGACGCGTTGTCACCCATGTGGAACACACTAATTAATAGCCATGTGGATGTGGATCAGTGGATGTGTATGTGACTATGTCTAAGTATGCGCTAGGATAAGCGTATGCCCCTTTGGCCCTGTCCTTTGGTGCTTGCCAATAGACAATGGGCGTCAGGACACTTGAGATGATGCCATCGATGGCTCGATGCCCCAACTCTCTAAACAGGTGCATTAGTGTAGTTAAATAGCTAAGTTTTGCATTGTCTAGAAACCCACAGCTGCCTTGGTCGTTGGATTTAATCAACTTTGGAACCACGCACCTCCTTGCGTCCGTAGTGGAGCAAATGACCACATATTGCTAATTTTAAGAACGGTGGTTGATCTAGACTCCGCAGCTATATTCCCGCAGCTAACTTCGAAGGGCCTCTTTCACTCAAATGATTTTTAAAGACAATTTGTAGGATTGTAATCCTTAAGGCTTTTTCCTACATTCGTGGTTTGATTCCTAGGATTACAATTCGTAAGATTTTCTTCCTTAGGATTTGTTTGTACTAGTTTTCATAGTAGAATTTCCATCTACTCCAGCTCCGTGTCAAGAACATCTATCCTATGTGCAATCAAACGCCCATTAGTCCTATAAGATTGGAGATGCCATGCTACTGCGTTCCAGTATTTTTCCTATTCCTGCATTTTAGAAATCCTATGAATCAAAGAGGTCCTAAGACTATTTCCTTGCACTGTTTGATTGAAAGTATAAGGCCTCATTCGGTATGGAGGAAACAAAAACATAGGATTTAGGAGTAGTAGAGAAATTGTCTTGTCTCGCTCGTACACACAAAATAAGCTTTGAGTGGATGTGTAGATTTCTCTAAACATAGAAAATAAATAGTATTCCTACAAAATTCCCGTACGCGTTTCCTACAAACCGAATGCATCTATAGGAAATTCTTCTCTGGATCTCTTTGTTCCTATGCTTTTCTTGTAAAAATCCTTCAAACTGAATGAAGCCTAAGGATGGATACAAAATATATTTGCTGCATCGGAGCATCTAATGCGCTTGTGGACAAACAGATGCCATCATAAACTGAAGAAGTCCTCATGATAGAATTAAAACAATTTTGTCATTCTGCTCATCAGCCATCAGTTGGTGGGATGAAGTATCATCAACACGGTTTGTGGTGTTCACAAAAAAGGGCAGAAATTTGACAACATCAACACGATATGCTTTTATTACACCACACAGTTTCTAATCTAGATTCAAGTTTCACATCAATAAATAAAATAGAAAAAAAATAGTTGATTATATAAATTTGTGAATTCTAGCTAATTAAAAAAGATGGTGCGTGAAAAGTGCGACCCAACTAGAGGCGAGAACGCGTAGAAGAAAGAACCAGCGAATAGTTGATTATATAAATTTATTTATTTACATTTTTTCAAAAGGAGAATTATTTATTTTGTTGCCTTTGTATTTCCTTTTGTTTGCTACTGTGTGCCCTATCAACCTAAAATCATGCTTATGTACCGTCATGACATGTGGTGTAAACTGACGTGTTGCTACGCTACAGAAAAGTAACAAGTTGCCTGATATGGTTTGCTCATCAAATCTTTCTTAACTTCAGACATCGATGCATCAACAGGGTCACTAACACCCACTACTTTCCCTCTTTGTTTGGTAAACTTTGTACCATGAAAAGGTGATGAAGAAACAAAAACGCAACGGCTAGAATTGAAGGCAAAACTTCACAAGATCTTATTAACTGAACAAATTCTTATTCCACAAGTCTGCACTAAACGAGTCTGAATTCTGAAAGCTGCTATGAAGAAAGAAACGAAACAGATAATCCAAGCAGGCAAATTAACCTACCAGCAGTACATTGTAATGCAGGAGGCACGGCAGAAACTTGACAGTTCTTGAATCGACGGAAGTGATAACGGAATTCAGGCATAAGTGAATATCATGTAAGGAGGTGTTCGGCAGTCCTCTAGCTCCTTGAAATCTCAGAATCTATGGAGCTCCTTTTTCCCCGCTCCGTCATTTTCAACTATAGCTCCACCAACTCCCGGAGCGGACTTGGGTAGTGGAGAGTCTTCGAACAGACCCTAAGCTTCATGTTGTTACAGAAGGCAAGGCAAATGCAGCGTCCTTGAACCTATATCTTGGTCGGACTAGAAGCAGGGGAGCGCTGGAGGCTCGCACCTTGGAGTCCATGTCGACGAATTCGATTAGCTCCTGCTACTTGCAATGCCACGTGAGAAGACATGCGTTGATATGAACGGCTCGGTTACTCTAAATACAGAAGCACACACAGTCACATGTAATATTCACCACGTTATGTGCAATGTTGAAGCATGCAACATAAATGCTTCAAACAGTTAATGTGATGCATCACCTCTGTTCCAAATAATAAAACGTTTTCGACATTTCAATATAGACTACATTCGGACTGAAATAAATAAACAAACACATGAAACACGTGTATATAGTTCTGATTTTTAAATATATTAGAACATCTTATAAATCAAACTGGGGGAGTAGTATTTTCTGGCACCATCAGTAACCTGTCGAAGCGAAGATCACACTGCGATCTCCCTGTCTTAGCTTGTGCGGCTTTAACTAAACGCGAGTCTGGTGGTGTTCTGGGTGAAGTGGCTGGTAGCGTGCGAATATTCATTTCTAACCCGGGCTCGGCTGCTCTCAGTGAACAGTAAAACTTTTAAAAAAAACACTAGAAAAATCTTTGTTTCCTAGTAGAAGCTGGGGTAGCCAGGAATGTAGGAAACCAACATTGACCGCATCAGTACTTTTCTCAGCTCGAGATCAAATGCTTCTGGTGTGAACAATAGGGTCCAAAAAAATGTGAACCATTTTTTACAAACTTTAGGTAATGTTTGTAGTGCTTGCAGAGTTTCATTATAATAAAATCACATTGGTGAAAATCATGGCAAACAAAATAAATTTATGTGTTCAAAAGTACCATTTCAGAGCATTGATTTGATTTTTCTTTTTGGCCACGAGTGCAAGCACTCCAAACATTTCTTAAAGTTTGCCTAAAAGAATTCAGATTTTTTTTAATTTTTAAACAATTTTCAAATTTACTGTTCATCCAAGAGCATATGAGCTGACCGCGTTGTTGTTGTTTGTGCCAAAGAAAGGTACATCTTGCACCATGGGCCGCTATAACTATCCAAAGTCTCAAAAAATTGAAAGGATCATGTACACTACAGCTTGGAATTGGCTTTGGATCGAGTAACACTAGAATTTCTAGGGATCAAAAAATTGTTGCGGCTAAATTAAATCGAATCTCAATTACAACTTCATGTCTTATTATAAACTGAACTGTTTGAAAAATTGTACTATAAACTGAACTGACTGCAATACAATCTCAATTAGAACTTAATGCCCCTACTACAGAAGAAATACAAATCAAAACAAGGCAAATGCAGTGCTCTAGAGCCTCAGCCTCTTATGCCGCCTCAATTAGCAAAAACTAGTTAGCAAAAATGGAAAGCATGCATGACCAATATCCTCAAACGGTTCAACAAGTAGATAAGCACGGACATTGCACGGCCTCACTTGTGATCCTGCCACTGATGGCAGTCAGAAAGAAAATAACAGTTGAAGACGTTGGTACTGTACATCTAATTTTACCTACAAAAAATCATTGCATCAGTTCATGTAACATATACAGGACATTAAAAAAATACACAGCAACATATACATATCATTTCAGAACAATTACCTTACATTTCATACAAAGAGCAGAGCAAGAAGACTTCAAAAGCTGCTACTGCTATAAAGAAAAGGGACACATTGTATAACCAAAATCACACAGAATAACAAGCCAGCATCAAAATAAAGGAATGGGGTAAACAAGTCTGCAGGAGCCGACACAGAACTTTGACAGTTCTTGACTCAACTATAATTCAGCATCAGTGGGTACAAATACACCAAGAGACTCATGACTAATTCAGCACTAGTTGGTAGAAATACAATAGGAACTTCATGTCATTGCAAACACAGTATTCTTGAATCATTGTGACTGCCAAGAATGGAGACATGCAGCACAATATTCTAAATCCAGGGCATGTAGAACTTGGAGCACTCAACAAGCTACACCCAATCAACAATTGCAACAGACCTCATTGTGACATAGCTGCTACCTGTCATGCTCTTTCGGATGGATAATCTTCACATCTTGCCGCCTTAGGATAGAAGGCTTTCACTGAGTGCCATGCAAGGGTTCTTCAGCATATGGAATCAATCACCATATCATGTATACAATAAGATTTTTCCATGCCTTTATCAACATTGATGTCAATTGGTTGAATCATGCTCCTATTCACGATCTCACTAAGCAATTCTACCACCGAGTTCAAACTTGCTAATCCCTTGTTTTTCATGATAAACAAAACCTCAAACTATCCACCTTACATATCGAATGAGCTTGCTTAATCTTCTAATCTTCTATAAACATGCTTAGACATAATAACTAATCCTATGGATGAGAAGGTAGATCAAAACTACTGGTAAAAGAGGGTTGACTTCTAGATCATCACTCTTTTATAATCTACAAGTCAAGTGCCTCTTTTACTCATTTTCTTTGCTAATTTTCTTAGTATTGGTGCATGTGTGCCTGCTATTTGTGTTAAATCACAAAAAGTAGCCTACACCATCTTGCTTTAGATTAAGAATTGTGTTCATGTTTCTATGATCTACCTTCGCATCATTTATTATATGTAAGCATATTTCCAGAAGATTACAAAATTAAGAGAGAACAACTGATATGGAGATGGATAGCTGAAGGTTTTGTGTGCCACGCAAACGAGAAATTGGCCCATTTGAGCTACAAGAGAGTTACTTCAATGAGCTCATAAACAGAAGCATGATCCAACCAGTGGGCATCAACGGTGAAAGCATAGCAAAATCTTATTGCGCACATAATATGATGAATTGATTAGTACGACCAAGATACTCTGCTCTCTTCACTTTATTCTATACCAAGGTACCTATTGAAAAGAAAATATTTGTAAGGTCGGCAGGCAAGCAAACCTGCAGGAGTACAATATATCTTCATGAAGAGAAATACAGTACTGAATCATGAGCTAGTTATCTCATCTAGGAAAGAAATGAGCATTACCTAAAAGAAACTCAGACACTCTAAATGTACACATAAAAAATAACAGTGAATGACAAGCGGTCTGCACTTAAGATCGCACACACACCAACCATCACAAAAAAAGTAACGGGCTAATAACAATCTCACACTATTATCACTGGTGCACATCTCTTCATAGAAGAAACCCAGACCTACGTAGAAGTAGTAGAGCAAGGCATAGAGAACTTTTGGTTTCCTCGAGCAGCTTGTACCATCAGATTAGCACACTATAAATCTACCATGGATGGCCAGCAATCTGCACTGAAGAACTAAGATGCACACACGAGCCGGCAATGAAAAAAAGTACTTGGCACGCATGATTTACTTGCTGAAGAAAATAGATCTACTCATGATTCGGTCGAACCCCTACGATTTAATCAAGTTTCAAAGTGAACGCGCGATTCTACTACGGTGGATGCCCAGCAGTTCGGGCTTGAGATGCACGCACCTATGATCCTAGTCCAACAGCCTAGCTCAAGCGGATCTACTGAAACGGAAGGAGGAGATAGTAAAACCTACGGCGGATCACCAACAGCTCACGCTTAAGCAGTGGATCTACTTAGTAAACTGTACGAAACTGAAGTAGACGGACGGATCCAGACAGGAAGAGAACGAGGTATACCTCGGATCGCTGGCGCACTTTGCCCCGCGAGATCCGGCAGTCCCCCTGCGAGCACGCGCCTCTTCGGGCCGCTGCGCGTGCTCACCGACGACAGAGCAGGCCGGCAGGGGCGTGCTCGCCTCGGTGGTAGAGGCGGCCGGAGACCCCGCTACAAGATCTAGTCTAGTCCATTCCACCTCCACTGACTCTGCCCTCTCCAAGCGCGGCTCGGCCCGGTAGAAATAACCGCGGGGGGAGCGGGCGAGGTGGCGGTCGCGACCGGCCATGTGCCCACGCGGAGGCGCTGCGCTGTGGCCCTCCGCGCGGAATGGGCCCATGCGTCGGCGGGGTGGGGCGGGAGTGAGAGGTGGTGGGCGTGGAGGGCTCAGATCCGATCTCGGGGCGGGTGGGTGGGGGCATTGGATGCCGCCGTCTGGACTGGTGTGCCAGGGCCCAGGGGTGGGTAAATTATGGTGGATGGGCCGGGGCGGGCGGTGGTGGGTCGGCCACGAGCGCGCCTGCACGCGGATTTGGCGCTTGCGGGGAAGCTTCCCGGAACTTGCCGTGGCGTGGCGTGCGGGGTGCGGTGTGCAGGAGTAGTTTTTCTTCGAGTGTTTGGCTCGAGGCAGGCAGTGAAGCCCGAAACAATGGCTGAGTTAATTATCTACTATGGGTGCGGTGTACATGGGAGTGCTTGTTCGCTCTCTTGTGCACGAGTTGTTTTACTGAGATCTCTGGTCATTTTTACTCCTCGTGTCAGATTTGTGTCAAGACAAATTTTATGAAGTTTAAATCTTGACCAAATTTATATTGAAAAACATGAACATCTACAACACCAACTACATATACTACGAATCTACATTTTATAATTAATCTAGCAGTATTGCCTTGACATTATGAGTACTGATACCTTTTTCTGTAAATTTGATCAAAGGACTGATACTTCGGACAAAACTAATATGCACACTAAAAAGGACAAGAGGTAGCACCTTGTAGCTGTACGAAATAGAGAAAAACGTGCAGTACACAGTAAGTTTACTGCTAATCCACGTATCAGTTCGAGAGAGTATCACCTTGTAGCTGTACGAATTACAGTAAGATTACTGCTGATCCACGTACAAGTTTTGACATGACCACGAAATAACTCCCCGCGCGTGCATGGTCACACGCCATACTACGGGCAAAGATTCCGATCGACATAACGCATTCCGTGCACAAAGAAAAAATTGCATATCCAGACGAGGGCAACCCATCACGTGACACCTGCTACGCTCGGCATGTGTGCTTTACTCGCCCGTGGCCTAGGCTGCCACAGACGCTTTAAACCTCAAATGCGACGCGCTCGCCACGCTACTACAGCAGGGCCAGCAAATTCTACCGACTGAATTTCCAGCCAAGGCATGCATGCACGCACGCACGCGCACTTCAGAGACGACCGCAAGCCGTCCACATTATTTCCACACACTTCGTCTCGTCTCAATCCAACCGACACACGACGCATACACAGAAGTGATAACAACACAGATGGTAGTATATGGAGGCAGGCGACGCCGCTGACTTGGCACTTCTACCGATCGCATCACTCGCTACAGGTGGCTGGCCAGTCAGCTGCTCTTGAGGAACTGGGCGTGGTGCGCGATGTGGTCGTCGATGAAGGTGGCGATGAAGAAGAAGGAATGGTCGTATCCCGGCTGCATGCGCAGGATCAGGGGAGCGCCCGCCGCCTTGCACGCCTCCTCGAAGTTGCCCACCAGCAGCTGCTCCGCCAGGAACTTGTCATCCTCTCCCTGTTCCAATCCACACATAAACTTAAGTGATTGTGCCAACATTACTTCCTCTTCACTGTTATATGATTGGAAGCAAGATAATTAAGCAATGCAGATGTGAGCATTAGGCAGTCCAGATTGCAAATAAAGCGCACTCTGATTGTGAGATGATAAATGTCACATCTTCTCAAATTCATATCCTTCAGAAACAAGTCATGTACAAGCCAACGGTTACTCCCCAGGGCCTTGTACTCTCAACTAGTTCAATCGAACCTGTCATCCTATGTATAATCGATTCCTTGACGCAGTGCTGTTGAATTGCCAAACTTCAGCTCTAGGCAGTTCAGTTGAACATGCATAATTATAACCTCGCAACATCTCACTCCCTGCCAGAAAAGGGATGCTACACTTGGAACTTCTAACATGTTGACCTTGATATTGGCAGATTCACTTACTGAAACATGCAATGAACTCCTACCAGTGTTGGCCAATCTAGACGGAAGAAAGTATCAAAGCTAACCGATCATGCCCAGCTAGAATATCAATCAAAATGGCATCACGTCTTTCAGGCACCAACTCATTTTAAATTGGTCTAGGCCCCAATTTATAACTAACCGATCAATTCCCTGTTGTCCACGAGGATGACTCCATGTTATCACAAGCACCTTACAACAGGATCCTTGTGTCACATCAAGTGAATGGCTGGTTTGAGAATGGAAGGAGGGGGGGAGGGAAATGATCTCAGAGAAGACTGCGTCTCATTTATACCTTCCAGGGACCTTATCCAACTACCTTGTATGCTTATGGAGATGACTAGTTGCTTGGTTGTACTACACTTCGAATTGAAATATGCAATGTAACACACTAAATGGTTCATTCCAACAATATAGAATAAAAACATCGATGGGCTAGAAATAACATGAAAGCAGGAAAAGGGCATTATTTATCGCACTGTTGCATTATACCTGGTCAACCAGGATAGGAGTTGAAAGTGTGTTGCACTTCTTAACCAACAAGGTTGCATCGTATTCCTGCAGTAAGCATGCACTATTAAGTACTTTACATGGCCGGTTTGAGAATGGAAGGAGGGAGGGAGAGAGGGGAATGATCTCAGAGAAGACTTGCCTCCCATTCTGATTTAGTTGTGCCCAGATAGTTTGAGAATGCTTTCTGACCCCAAGGGCAGTTTATTGGGTTAGCAATTGGAGCAAATGCAGACACTGACTGCATAGGTAAGATAAATTCGCAATGCCAAGTGAGATTTCATGGAAGTAATTACAAGAGAGTACAGATATTGCGTGAAGTAGATGCCTACGGGTTTCCTAATCTGAAAAAAGGTTCATAGACAGGAATTTCCAGATGCAGAGGGTTTAACAAATAGTGTCAAATAGTACCTTGTATTTGTCAGTGTTCTTCAAGTAGATAGTCAGTGCACCGTGCCCTCCCATAGAGTGGCCAAAAATTGATGCACATGACGTGTTAAGCTGTTCAAAGTTGTCAGTTAAAACTTTTGGCAGCTCCTTCACAACATAATCATACATGCGCCAGTTTTTCCACTTCTCATTTGTGGCATTCAAATAAAATCCAGCACCTACGCATAAATAGTCAAGATAGGGAAGTTAGTTACCTCTAGCCACATGCACAACACATAGGCCTATCCATATGACACAATTCTTGAAGTGGTACTTGCATATAAAAACTCAACAAATATAAAGCAGCTGCACCTTCTAAGGGACAAATTCATGAATTCATTATTACCTAAATGATTTAGACCTTGTGTAGAAGAACCTCACAGATTAATGAATAGAAATCCTATTATGACCAAATAACATGTACTCCATTATTGAATCTTTAAGGTCAAAAATAGGTGACAGATGAAAGAAAAATGTCCACATGACATTTCCATTTGCCATATCTGTCAAATTCACTTGGTGAATGAATAGTACATGATGTTTGACTTAACAGGTAACAAAGGCTAAAGAGCAACCACATTATCAGATACCACATTGATAAAAAAAAATCTAATCCACCAGATATAAATCTGCTATGCTTTGCATAATTAGAAATAAAAACATCTGAGCTGGCGGCACACTGATGGTTGGGAACTTGGGATAAAGCGTGTCACCGCTAGCTGTTAGGACAATCAGACTACTTTCTGGTTGAGTTTTGACCACATAAATATACAGCAATGTCAACATGAAAAGGACTATTCTTCATCTGATGTGTTGATTAAATAATTACTTTCTCTTCAACACCACAAGAGGTTTATCTGTCAACTGCGGCAATTATGTGCAGATGTTTTTTAACAAAAGCAAACAAAATTATAAATATATGCACCGTAACTAACACAATACAAACAAAGCAGCATAAATTTAACACAAAAAATAGCAAACAGTACAGCTACTGGAAGGTTTTCGACGAATGCTAGAAATCATGCAGAATATCGTTATTCCGTTTATAAATGGCAATGGAAGTTCATGCGTAATTTGTAGACTCCCATGGAAGTTGCCGAATTATATATCCCATAAAGTGCAAATGGCACAACAAGAGTATCGTAGGTATAGTCCTTACCAACACCAAAATCCCAACTATCTGCCTCCCCTTCTACATTTAGTCCACCTGCATGAAACAAAGGAGTGATGAGAAAAGGAAAAGGTTTAAACAAGGACCAAGATCATATAATGTGTTCATGACAAAAGAAAGGCAATAAGAAGAATACATATGAGATCACATTGAACATTCCAAAAGTTATTTGGTAGTCAAAGGAAACGAAACACTTTGTCGGTTGGCAGAATATCAGGAAAACGGCAGTCATTCATCAAGCTAGAATGCCCATAAAACTATTCAGACTCGACTCTACGCCTTCTTTAGGCTGGACAGAAGAATCTGAATCTTATTCCTCAAAAAATTAAAAAATGAAATGTAAAATACAGTTTATACATGTTGCAGACAAGGGGCAGATTGTGTTTTGTTGGCCTTGTTTGGTTATAGTGTCTTCCAGGCTCCAGCCCCGAACAATCCCACTACCGCAAACAATTTTGGACACAATAATCCATGGAGGCACAAAAATGGCATAACATAACCATTAAACAGGGGCAATTCAAACAGTCAGATGGAGGCGTGGTGCTAGCAAATGGACATGGGAAATTGCACCAGATATCAAGTAACACACTATTAGTTGGCGAAAGTCATATTGTATGAGTCAGATGATACTCATGAGCATCACCATGTCCAACCCAGCAAAGAAAGGATCAGGACTATTTATGGGTGGATAATGTAACAGACCCAATTGTGTAGTTTACTAATATCTGATCAGTTTTAGCATCTATGGTTGCAAATTGCCCTGAAGCCTCAGCGTTCAGCAAACACATCACAAACGTAATCATCAAACAAATAGACGACATGGTACCACAAGTCATGTGCACTGCCACCATTGACACGATGCAATTGCACATTAGTGATTAGAGTTAGGCCCTTAATAGTCCCTGAGGCAGAAAATGCTTGGAATTGAGTGTATCCATATGCACGCACAAAACTTACTCTGAGGCATCAGAGGTATTTTCCGTCGAAATTCAACATGCAGAATTCAAGCCGCTCATACCTATCCTGATTGATCTCAATTTTCTTTTCCCTTTTATTTTTCTTTTTCTTTTTTGATAAAATAAAAAAATAATTGGTCGTGAACCCGTGGTAATTGCAGGCATATGGGTACATCCTACAATTTGTCTGGTAGAGGCATCCCAATTCCCGAATCTAAATGCATAAACCACCAAAAAATTCCACAAAAAAAAAATCTTAACCTTACTGCGTTTCGCCAGTCGCCACATCCCCCCACCAATTCCAATATTCCACTCACAATTGGATGGTACGGCCGCGGAGGGAGGGGCAGGCATAAACCCTAGAAATTGAACGCGGCGAGAGAGGGGGGTTAAAGTTAAACGTACGCGGGGAGGTGTCGGGGGCGACGAGGGCGACGCCGTGTGCCGCGGCGGCGCGCTGGGCGCCGGACTTGATGATGAAGTTCTCGTCGGTGCAGGTGAGGCCGGAGAGCCAGTACAGCACCTGCACCACACCCACGACAACGCCGTCAGATCTCTAGGCCGGAGACGGGGAGTGCGGTCCTGGGGGCGGGAGGTAGGGCACGCACGGGGAGCTTGGAGGCCGGGGACGCGGGGAGGAAGAGGGAGAAGGTCATGGGGCAGCCGAGCGAGGCGCTCTGGTGGCGGAAGCGGAGGTTGTGGCCGCCGAACATCTTGGTCTTGCTCAGCTGCTCCAGCGCCGCCGCGGGAGGGGGAGCGGCCGCCGCCATCGCGCGGTCGCCGGCGGGGTGTGAGGGAGTGGTGGTGGGTGGAGACTGGACTGGAGATGGGAGAGTGTAGATTCTAGAAGGGGATGGATCCCAATCCAAACCCCATGGTCACCCGGTGGCCTCTTTTAAGTGGGACCTCCTCCTATCTGTCGCTCCGTTGGTATTTTCGTATTCTCATCTTGTTTTTCCTTGGTTTTTTTCTTTTCGGTCCCAAAAACACGACAATAATTACTTTAAAAACATTAAAAAGCATTTTAAAACAAGGAAACCATTTTATAAACTCCTATGAACATTTTTTTAAACAAAAAATTCAAAAAGCATGATTTTTAGAACTTTTGTGGTCATTTTTAATACTTAATTTATTTATTTTGCTATTTTTTCAAAGTTAGTTTTTCAGAAAATATAAAATCCTAAAAATTATGAACTTTTAAAAAAATTATGAATATTTTAAAAATTATAAACAATTTTACCAACATTGTTGAAAAATAATAATAAAAGACAAAAGGGTAAAAAAGTATAAATAAAATAACGAAGGAAGACAAATAAAAATAAAGTGGCAGCTTCTATAATGTTGAAAAAATCGGATTCTATGTAGACATAATTGCGGCAACTCATTACTTGTAACGCCCACGATGCGGCTATATCTCCCACGTGTCGAGGCACGACTTAGAGGCATAACCGCATTGTGGTTTTGTTGCAAGAAAGATCATCTTCACACAATCCATGTAATGAAACAAGAAAGGGATAAAGAGAATTGGCTTACAATTGCCACGTCACACAATTTTTAAATAATTCATACATCATCCAAAATACACACATAGACCGACTATAGTCAAATCCAAATGAAAAGAAGATAACCCCAAATGCTAGATTCCCGATCGTCCCAACTGGGCTCCACTACCGATCATCAGGAAACGAAACATAGTAACGACCAAGGTCCTCGTTGAACTCCCACTTGAGTTCGGTAGCATCACCTGCACTGGTATCATCGGCACCTGCAACTGTTTTGGTAGTATCTGTGAGTCACGAGGACTCAGCAATCTCAAAACCCGTGAGATCAAGACTATTTAAACTTATGGGTAGGATAAGGTAATGAGGTGAAGTTGCAGCAAGCGCTAAACAAATATGTTTGGCTAACATACGCAAATAAGAATAAGATTGGAAGCTACGCAACGGACGTGAAGCTAGAAGTGATTAAGAAGTGATCCTGAAACTACTTACGTTCAAACATAAACCAAAACCGTGCGGCTACACACGCGGTTGGTTCATTTTAATTAAGTCAAGTGTCAAGTTCTCTATAACTGGATATTAACAAATTCCCAACTGCCACATAACCGCGGACACTGCTCTCGAAAGTTTATACCCTGTAAGGGTGTCCCAACTTAGCCCATCACAAGCTCTCACGATCAACGAAGGATATTCCTTCTTCCGGAAAGACCCGATCAGTCTCGGAATCCTGGTTACATGACATTTCGGCAATGGTAAAACAAGACCAGCAAGACCGCCCGACTGTGCCAACAAATCCCGATAGGATCTGCACATATCTCGTTCTCAGGGCACACCGGATGGGCCAGACGTCGGGTTGGCTGAGACCCTAGTTGCCCAGGGGGCGCTGGACATCGCCCAGTTCGGACCAACACTCAGAGGAGCACTGGTGAAAGATCGTGGATGTCGCCTAGAGGGGGGGTGAATAGGCGTTTTAAAATAATTACGATTTAGGCTTGAACAAATGCGGAATAAACCTAGCGGTTAATTTGTCAAGCACAAAACCTAAAACAACTAGGCTCACCTATGTGCACCAACAACTTATGCTAAGCAAGATAAGCAACTATGCGATAGCAAGATATATGACAAGAAACAATACGGCTATCACAAAGTAAAGTGCATAAGTAAAGAGCTCGGGTAAGAGATAACCGAGGCACGCGGAGACGACGATGTATCCCGAAGTTCACACCCTTGCGGATGCTAATCTCCGTTTGGAGCGGTGTGGAGGCACAATGCTCCCCAAGAAGCCACTAGGGCCACCGCAATCTCCTCACGCCCTCGCACAATGCAAGATGCCGTGATTCCACTAAGGGACCCTTGAGGGCGGTCACCGAACCCGTACAAATGGCAACCCTTGGGGGCGGTCACCGAACCCGTACACTATGGCAACCCTTGGGGGCGGTCACCGGTACCCGTCAAATTGCTCGAGGCGATCTCCACAACCTAATTGGAGACCCCGACGCTTGCCCGGAGCTTTACACCATAATGATTGAGCTCCGAACAACACCAACCGTCTAGGGCGCCAAGGCACCCAAGAGGAACAAGCTCTAGGGTGCCCAAACACCCAAGAGTAATAAGCTTCTCAAACTTCACTTCCACGTATCACCGTGGAGAACTCAAACCGATGCACCAAATGCAATGGCAAGGGCACACGGAGTGCCCAAGTCCTTCTCTCTCAAATCCCACCGGAGCAACTAATGCTAGGGAGGAAAATGAGGGGAAGAACAAGAAGGAGAACACCAAGAACTCCAAGATCTAGATCCAAGGGGTTCCCCTCACATAGAGGAGAAAATGATTGGTGGAAATGTGGATCTAGATCTCCTCTCTCTTTTCCCTCAAAAACTAGCAAGAATCCATGGAGGGATTGAGAGTTAGCAAGCTCAAAGAAGGTCAACAATGGGGGCAAAAACGAGCTTAAGATATTTTGTTCATTGGGGAAGAAGACCCCCTTTTATAGGAGGGGGGAAATCCAACCGTTATGTGCTCAGCCCGCACACGAGCGGTACTACCGCTCCTGGTCCCGGTACAACCGGGACTCACAGTATACGCACAGAACCCTACCAGGCGGTACAACCGGGCGACCAGGCGGTAGCACCGGTTGAGAGGAACAACTGGACCAACCGTCCAGCCACCGCTCAACCACCGCATAGGAACATAAGGGAGTCACCCCTGAGTACGGTAGTCGAGCGGTACCGGGCCGGTGCAACCGCATGGCCTTGAGCGCTCGGGCGGCTAAGTCCTGAGCGGTAGAACCGCTCCGGACACCAGTGGTACCGGTATGACTGGACCAACCGGGCCACCACCGCCCGAGTACCGCATCAAAACAGAGGCCTGACTGGTACTTGGGCGGTGCCTGGCCGAAACAACCGCCCAAGTCTTTGCTGAGCAAGTTGGCGGTACCACCGCCCGGAAGCAGCGGTACAACGACTGAGAGTTCCAAGCGGTACTACCGCTGGGGCACGCGGTACTACCGCTGGGACCAGACAAAAACCACTTCCAAGAAAACAAGAACTGCCATAACTTCTGCATATGAGCTCCGAATTGAGCAAACTCAAGCTTGTTGGAAACAAGACGACGAGTAGCATCAAAACAATGACTGGTTATAGTAAGAAGAGGCAGGGGAGGTATGCCAACAAAAAAAGGAGTGAAACCTCCAACAGAGAAGAACCGGCAAAACCTCCAACATCGAAAACATCATAGAAGAAGCATGCGAACTCAGTTTTCGATGAACTCAAGCTTGTCATCAAGATGACCATAAGCTCTAAGACTCACAAATGGAACCAAACAAGAACCAAGAAAGATGATGCAAGGATGCAATGGTTTGATCTCTCTACGAACGATACGATCAAGCTACTCATCGAGAGCCCCCCTTGATAGTACGGCAATCGATCCTATAACCCAGTCTCCCAACTACCATTATGAGACCGGTAAAATAGAAAACCTATCAAGGGCAAACCTTTGCCTTGCACATAGTCCACTTGAGCTAGATGATGACGATCTTGACTTCCTCAAGTTGGACCACCTTTCTTGATTGTGTTGGCTCGATGAAGACTAGTTGATTGCTCCCCCATACTCCACTATGGGTGAGCCACTCTTTGGCACATCTTCACAAGTCCATCATCACCACAAAGGACGGCAAGCTTCAAGCATTTGATCTCTTCGTGATGCTCCACTTGAACTTGCACACCGCAACCTAACCCCACAAAGAACTCTCACGAAGACCATGGGTTAGTACACAAAGCGTGATTGACAATTCTTACCATACCATGGGATCACTTGATCCCTCTCGGTACATCTTCTGCGCTTTGTGAGTTGATCAACTTGATTCACTCTTGACTTAGTCTTGATCAACCTTGAACCTTTTCAATTCTCTTCATTTGAATGATGTCTTGAAGGTAGACATGAATGATCACACAATCTTCTTCTTCAAGACATGCTTGCAATAAGCTCAACTCTCACATGACCAATCTTTGGATAATTCCTTGAATAACACCTTGGTCGACACAAACTCTCCTTGAAATCAACACATGCACTCCAAGAAAAGCCTATGGACAAAACCTTCAAATATAACTCAAGGAAACCATTAGTCCATAGAGATTGTCATCAATTACCAAAACCAAACATGGGGGCACCGCATGTTCTTTCAACTGGCCCCGGGGGGGTTAAAATAAAGATGACCGTCGGGTTTGCAACCCCAAGGGAAAGTTATAGGCTGTTAGGCAAATGTAAAACCAATGTTGGGCCTTGCTGGAGGAGTTTTATTCAAAGTGAACTGTCAAGGGGGTCCCATTATTGGGGAACGTAGTAATTTAAAAAAAATTCCTACGCACACACAGGATCATGGTGATGCATAGCAACGAGAGGGGAGAGTGCGTCCACGTACCCTCGTAGACCGAAAGCGGAAGTGTTAGCACAACGCGGTTGATGTAGTCGTACGTCTTCACGATCCGACCGATCAAGTACAGAACACACGGCACCTCCGAGTTCTGCACACGTTCAACTCGATGACGTCCCTCGAACTCCGATCCAGCCGAGTGTTGAGGGAGAGTTTCATCAGCATGACAGCGTGGTGACGACGATGATGTTCTACCGATGCAGTGTTTCGCCTAAGCACCGCTACGATATGATCGAGGTGGATTATGGTGGAGGGGGGCACCGCACACGGCTAAGAGATCAAGAGATCAATTGTTGTGTCTATGGGGTGCCCCCTAGCCACGTATATAAAGGAGTGGATGAGGGAAGGGGCCGGCCCTCTCTATGGCGCGCCCTAGGGGAGTCCTACTCCCACCGGGAGTAGGATTCCCCCTTTCCTAGTAGAACTAGGAGCCCTTCCAAGTAGTAGGAGTAGGAGAGAAGGAAAGGGAAAAGAGAAGAGAAGGAAGGAGGGGGCGCAGCCCTTCCCCCTAGTCCAATTCGGACTAGGCCTTGGGGGGGGGCGCAGCCTGCCTCTCTCTCTTTCCCCTAAAGCCCAATAAGGCCTATACACTCCCCGGCGAATTCCCGTAACTCTCCGGTACTCCGATAAATACCCGAATCACTCGGAACCTTTCCGGTGTCCGAATATAGTCGTCCAATATATCGATCTTTACGTCTCAACCATTTCGAGACTCCTCGTCATGTCCCCGATCTCATCCGGGACTCCGAACTACCTTTGGTACATCAAAACACATAAACTCATAATATAACCGTCATCGAGCTTTAAGCGTGCGGACCCTACAGGTTCGAGAACTATGTAGACATGACCGAGACACGTCTCCGGTCAATAACCAATAGTGGAACCTGGATGCTCATATTGGCTCCTACATATTCTACCAAGATCTTTATCGGTCAAACCGCATAACAACACACGTTGTTCCCTTTGTCATCGGTATGTTACTTGCTCGAGATTCGATCATCGGTATCTCAATACCTAGTTCAATCTCGTTACCAGCAAGTCTCTTTACTCGTTCCGTAATACATCATCCCGCAACTAACTCATTAGTTGCAATGCTTGCAAGGCTTATAGTGATGTGCATTACCAAGTGGGCCCAGAGATACCTCTCCGACAATCGGAGTGACAAATCCTAATCTTGAAATACGCCAACCCAACAAGTACCTTCGGAGACACCTGTAGAGCACCTTTATAATCACCCAGTTATGTTGTGACGTTTGGTGGCACACAAAGTGTTCCTCCGGTAAACGGGAGTTGCATAATCTCATAGTCATAGGAACATGTATAAGTCATGAAGAAAGCAATAGCAACAAACTAAACGATCAAGTGCTAAGCTAACGAAATGGGTCAAGTCAATCACATCATTCTCCTAATGATGTGATCTCGTTAATCAAATGACAACTCATGTCTATGGTTAGGAAACATAACCATCTTTGATCAACGAGCTAGTCAAGTAGAGGCATACTAGTGACACTATGTTTGTCTATGCACTACTGGAATCAGCTACTTTGCCATCTGCCAGTTCTTTGCCATCAGCTTCCAAAAAGCGGACGGCAAAGAACTGGCTGATGGCAAAGACCAAGTTTGCCAATCAGCCAGTTCTTTGCCGTCTGCTAGCGGACGGCAAAGATTCTTTGCCGTCGGCTAGCGGACGGCAAAGAGGGAGGGGCCCCACTGACGAGCTGCAAAAAAAACCTAACGGGCCCCCTCTTTGCCGTCCGCTAGCGGACGGCAAAGAGCAAGAAGGCGGACGGCAAAGGGTGGCGGACGGCAAAGAGGGAGGCCCCACGTAACGTTAACGGGGCCGCGCCCCCACCCCCCCTCTCTCTCTCTTTCTCTCCCACTCTCGCAGCCCCGTCGCCCCCCCACCCGCCCCGCCCGCCCCCCCCGCCCCGTCGCCCCACCACCCCGCCGCCGCCCCGCCCCCCCCGCCCCGCCTCGCGCCCGCCGCCCGGCCGGCGCCGCCCGCCCCAGGCCGCCCCGCCCCCCTCCTCGCCGCCCCAGGCCGCCCCGCCCCGCTCCTCCGCCGCCCCAGGCCGCACCGCCCCCCTCCTCCACCGCAGGTGAGTCTCTTCTTCCTTTTTTTCCTTTTTTTTTCTGTTTTTTTAGTTTTAGGTTTATGTTTAGTTTAGATTTAGTTTTAGTTTTAGGATTAGTTTTAGTTGTTTAGTTTTAGTTTAGTTTTAGGTTTAGATTTAGTTTTTTTCTTTTTTCTGTTTTTTTAGTTTTAGTTTTAGGTTTAGTTTAGTTTTAGGAAAGAAGAAAAGAGAGAAAAAGAGGAGATAGAGGAGAAGAAGAAGAAGAGGAGGAGGAGAAGAAAAAAGAAGAAGAGGAAGAAGAAGAAGAAAAAAGAGGAGAGGAGGAGAAGAAGAAGAGGAAAAAGGAAAGGAGGAAGAAGAAGAAGAAGAAGAAGGAAAAAAAGGAAGAAAAGGAAAAAGAGGAAGAAGAAGAAAAGGAAAAAAACCCGACCCGACACGGTACCCTGCACCCCGACACGACACCCCGACCCCGAGACCCCGACCCCGACCCCGAGACCCCGACCCCGACACCCTGACCCGACCCCGACCCGACACCCCGACCCGCCTGACCCGACCACCCGACCCGAGCACCACACCCGAGCCCGACCGACAACGTACGCAGACCGACACGGCACCCCGACATCGACATCAATCAAGATTAGCATCATCCCTTCCATCGACGCCGACACCCCGATCGACCACGACCCCGACACCGACCCCGACACCCCGACCCCAACCTGACCCGACACCCGACCCCGACACCCCGACCCCGAGCCTGACCACACCCACCGACCGACCCGACCCCGACACCCCGCACCCCCCGACCGACCCGACAACACCCCGACACCGACACGGACTACCCCCGACATCGACACGCACACCCCGACCCCGAAACAGCACCCCGACCCCGACACGGCACCCCGACACCGACAGGACACCCCGACCACCGACACCTCCCGAAAAGGTGTTCTTTGGCCTTCCAGAGGCCGACGGGGTCATATATTTGTGAATTATTAGTTAGGTCATATATTTTTCGATTTTGTTATGAAAAACATCATATATAATTGTGTTGATCGTGTAGTTTTAAATGTGCAGTTGTTTCATCGCTGCGAGGTTTGGTGTTCGACGACCTCGCCGTGCGTTTGACGAGCTCTGCCCCTTCGTTCTTAGGTGAGCACAAATGACAAGTCCTCCTCCCCCATTAATTATTTGATCTATTCCGATGAAACTTGATAGCTAGCTATATATGTGTCTTGAATCATCAGTATGCGTAACCAATATGTGTCTCCCGTTCGAAAGCGTCATAGTTATAAATATGCATGCATTTGCATATTTATAACCTTGATTCTTTCGAATTGTCCAACGCTATCCATGGACAGCCCGAGTATGTGTAGATTGGGTTCGTTTTCCCATATGCTTTGCTCCGGATCCGACGCATATATTTCGTCAGTGCCTCCCCTGTTGTTCTCTGGGTACACATCCTCTCTGTTTATTGCAGAGACGTGTATCAGGAGAACAGTGGGGAGGTGCTGCCGAAATTTTGCGTCGGATCCGGAGCATAGCATGGGAAAATTAACCCAATCTACACATACACGGGTGGTATTAGGACCTATCATTACCTATTAGAGTGTAGGTTGCATGGACGTAATAAAATTGACAAAGTAGATCAACTGATGAATATATACATGGTGAATTACATATATAATTGTTGTGTGTCTAGTAGCTCTGAAAGTCAAGATGAGTGACCGTGCTTGGATGTATACCGGTCACACTGGTCAGAACAAATGGAGCGCTGAATGGTTCACAAAAACTAAGGGGTTTGTGCAAGCCGCATTTGCAAATGGCCAAAAGAAAACCTGGTCCCCTGTTTCCGGTGCGGCAATTGGGAAAAGAAGACAGAGGCTGAAATGGGCAAACACCTGCAGAAGAGTGGTTTTACGCCCGATTATATGGTGTGGACATTTCATGGTGAGTCTGCCCAACGTGACCGAGCTGAGGTGGATCGTCGTCGCACCGACGAGCATGGTACCGGGATGGAAAACATGGTGCAAGGCTATGATGATGCTCGGGATTCGGACGAGGAGATGGAGGAATCTGCAAAGGCCTTCAATGAAATGTTGGAGTCTTCGAAACGTCCGCTCCACGAGCACACTGAGCTTTGTCAGTTGGATGCCATCTCACAAGTAATGGCTCTGAAGGCTCAGTTCAACTTGGGCAGAGAATGCTATGACGCAATTATGACAGTATTTGGACGCTTTCTACCCAAAGGCCATGTAATGCCTGCAAACCTGTACCAGTCGGACAAAATCCTCCGTGCACTGAAGATGCCCTATGAGAAGATACATGCCTGTGAGAAAGGATGTGCCTTATTTAGGCTTGACTATGCGGACTTGAACTATTGTCCCATTTGCAAGTCTTCCAGGTATATTGTGGTAGACAACGGTATGGGTGAGAAGACACAGACCAAAATCCCCGTTAGTGTTCTTCGGTATATGCCAATCGTACCAAGACTTCAACGTCTTTTCATGGTCGAAGAGACGGCCAAACAGATGACATGGCACAAAACAGGCAAAAGAACCGAACTAGATGCAGATGAGAATCTGATGATGGTACACACATCGGATGGTGTTGCGTGGAAAAAGTTTGATGAATTACAGAAGCCTACTCCAGAACTTACGACACGAGGCTCGGGTGCAGACTGTTCGAGACTACTACGCCTTGCGTGGTATCAAGAAGACCAAGCCGACGTGCCGCGATAAGTTCCTGAGTAAGGAGCAGTACATGAAGGTAATTCTTAAGGCCTTCTCTACTTAAGTTCCTTCATTTAGTAATTCTTAGCCGTAGCACTCAAGTTTCTATTTGCTAACTTAGGCGCCTCCGAGATGGTGTGCGGATCGGATGGATTGTTGGGAGGTGTTGGTCGATGAGTGGTGCTCAAAACAATGGCTAGCCCTCCACAACGAGGCCAAGGACAAACGTGCCCAAATGGAAGGTGTGCCACACCATCAAGGCAACTCCAACTTATATCAGTTCGGGCGCAACTGGGTATGTGGTTTGCTTCATGATTCATGCAATTCATTCATCATGCTAGCTTGAGCCCTTTAATTACTAATTTTCTTTGTTTCTCTCTTTCAGGCACGCTACAATAAGGCGGATAAGGTGCCAGAGGTGTATGACCTGTATGCCATGGCCCACACTGCCTCTTTCAAGAAAGTCAAGGCTTTCTCTCAGTCTGACCTCGATGATGCAAACAACTTCACCAACATCTCCTCCCACAACAAGCTCGTGAGATATAGAGATGAGGGGAAGGCGAGGAAAGGGGAGGACTTTAACCCGAGCCAGGGTCCCATTGATCCAGAGCTGTTGATGATATCTGGTGGCGGGAGGTCCCATGGCTCCATAGCCATTGGAGATGGACTTATCCGTTGTCCTAGCACTCTCCCGGAGATCAAGGCGCGCCAGTCGAGCTCCGCTCCTGAGATAAGGCCTCGTGAACGGCCAGTGCAACTCGCCATCAAGGTTAGTGATACATACTCAGTTATCTTTCTCCATTACATTGTGTGCGCTTCCATCAATGATTACAAATGGTCATGTGAGTGGTGTTGCAGGCTGCTATACAGAGTGAGAGAGATAGAATGGAGAAACTTCTGGCGGAGGCGGTGGAGAGGCAGCGGGAGTTGGAGGAGAGGACGACAAAGATGATGGAGGAGGAGAGGGCATGGAATGACATGCAGGCAAGGGCCATGTACGAGCTCCTTGTGGTAAGTTTCTTCTGCAGATTAGCCAAAACATTCATGTAGTGTTTGTCTCATTACTAACTAGTATGACTGAGTCGTCAAAACCAAATGTGCAGTCTGTGTGCGAGAAGACAGGTCAGACCGCTCCGCCGATGCCAGTGATTGCTCCTGGGACCACGGTGAGTTTTATTTGAATGGACATTACTTGCTAGTCTTAATATTTGAGTGTCATCATGCTAATAAGACATTGGAAATGATCTTTGGTGCAGCGTAACTCCAGACAAGCATCGCACGATCCTTCTCCAGCTACCGACACGAGCCACCCCGCTCCTACACCTCCTGGATCTTGGTAAGTTTATCTAGTGTTTTGCTTAACACATGCATAAAGACCTAGACTTAGCTTTATTTCCTCCAATGCTTACCATAATGACCTAGACTTAGCTTCTTCTCCTCCAAAATGACTTAATAAGCTTACTGACCTCCAAAACCATCCATTTTACCTAAGTTAGCTCTAAAACGATATGTACTTAGCTTACTTATGTCAAAAATTGCATAATTAGCTTAGTTAGCTCATAGACGATCCATTTTACCTAAGTTAGCTCTAAAATGACCCATTTTACCCAGGTTAGCTTATAAATGATCTAGTTCATCCAAGTTAGCTCAAAAATGACCCATTTTACCTAGATTAGCTCCTAAATGATCCATTTTACCTACGTTAGCTTTAAAATGACCCATTTCACCTAGGTTAACTCCAAAATTACCCATCTTACCTAGGTTATCTCATAAACGATCCATTTCAACTAATTTAGCTCATAAACGATCCATTTCACCAAGTTAGCTAAAAAACGATCCATTTCACCTAAATTAGCTCTTAAATGATCCATTTCACCTAAGTTAGCTCAAAAAGATCCATTTCAACTAAATTAGCTCATAAATGATCCATTTCACCTAAGTTAGCTAAAAAACGATCCATTTCAACTAAGTTAGCTCATAAATGATCCATTTCACCTAAGTTAGCTAAAAATGATCCATTTCACCTAAGTTAGCTAAAAATGATCCATTTCACCTTAGTTACCTCAAAAACGATCCATTTGACCTTAGTTAGCTCATAAACGACCCATTTCAACTAAGTTAGCTCATAAATGATCCATTTCACCTTAGCTAGCTCATAAACGACCCATTTCAACTTAGTTAGCTCATATATGATCCATTTCACGTAAGTTAGCTCATAAATGACATACTCTTCTTGTTCTAGTCTTCTTCTTGTTCTACTCTTCTTGTTCTAGTCTTCTTCTTGTTCTACTCTTCTTCTTGTTCTACTCTTCTTGTTCTAACTTTCTTATTTTTCATTTTGCAGATTTCATTCACTTGACAAAAGCTTGCATAGATGGAGTGCTCCTTATCCCTTTCTCTGTTTCTTTTGTATCGTTGAACTATGCATGTATCGTTGGATGAAACTATTGTAATATATATGGTTGGATGCCTCTATGTTGAACTTGTTATGTATGATGGAACTATGCATGTAATATATATGGTTGGATGATGAAGTTATGTGTTGGATCTCTTATATGTTTGCTCTGTAATGGCCTTTTGAAATATATCTATATATGTCATATATATTTGTGATGAAAATTGTTGGATTTAATAAAAAACAGATAAAAGAGCCAATATGCAGGCTCTTTGCCGTCTGCCACTGACGGCAACGGGCTCTTTGCCGTCTGCCGCGGACGGCAAAGAAGACACGTGGCATCTAGCTGTGCTTCCTGGGAGCTGACCCATTTGGTCAGTTTGCCTACAGTGGCAGACGACAAAGACTTTGCCATTAGTGGTGGACGGCAAAGAACCTGCACTTTGCCATCAGTGGCAGACGACAAAGAACCTACCATGTAGTGACGTGTAGATGACATCATACGGCGGACGGCAAAGACACTAGAAATTTTGCCGTCAGCGGCGGACGGCAAAGGCCTGCCGTTAGCCACTTAACGGACTGACAGCGCAATTATTGCCATCCGCTCTCTTTGCCGTCCGCCGCAGACGGCAAAGGGCCTTTGCCGTCAGCCGCCAGGAAGCAGACGGCAAAGTAGCTGTTTACCGTAGCCTACTTTGCCGGAGCCTTTTGCCGTCCGCGGCTGACGGCAAAGGCCTTTGCCGTCCGCCGTTCATGCCTTTGCCGTCCGCCGTGGCAGACGGCAAAGTAGCTGATTCCTGTAGTGATGTATTCACACATGTATTATGTTTCCGGTTAATACAATTCTAGCATGAATAACAAACATTTATCATGATATAAGGAAATAAATAATAACTTTATTATTGCCTCTAGGGCATATTTCCTTCACCCATAACCCCAATCGTGTAAGGAATGCAAAATCATGGAACATAACACCAGTATGACGGAAACTAGGGCAGCAAGAGTGGAACAAAACACCGAGCAAAAGGCCAAGCCTTCCACCCTTTGCCAAGTATATAGATGCATTAATTAAATAAGAGATATAGTGATATCCCAACATATCCATGTTCCAACATGGAACAACCTACAAGGCACCTGCAACTAGCAACGCTATAAGAAGGGCTGAGCAAAAGCGGTAACTTAGCCAAACAACGGTTTGCTAGGAAGATGGGTTAGAGGCTTGACATGGCAATATGGGAGGCATGATAAACAAGTGGTAGGTAGCATGACATAGCGATAGAACGGACAACTAGCAAGCAAAGATAGAAGTGATATCGAGGGTAATGGTCATCTTGCCTGCAAAGTTCTCAAAGTTGTCGAAAGCTTGCTCCTCGTTAGCGTACTCAACAGGTTCCTCGTTCACGAACTCGTCTCCCGACTCTACCCAAAGCAAGAACACAAGCAACGGAACAACAATCAATCACGATGCAGTGCACAATCAACATGATGCAAGACATGGCACGGAATGCAAGATATGATGTGCAATGCATATGGGTACTCCGAAAGGGAAAATGATGAACAGGGCATCAACTTGGCAAACCAAGTATGCCACTGGAAAGGTGGGGTGATTTCGGTCGAAATCGATATAAGTATCACCAGAAACGGATGCACGGTTTGCAAATGACAAGCAAAACAAGAATGATGCAAAACTGCGATTAACAGCATCATAGCACCTAGAATGCAAGAAGAAACTATGCTACAACACTCCAACATAGCAACAAAGCACACGACCATAAATTACAGGTGAAGCTACAAATCATGAACACTAAGCTCCTGCTAGATCTCACTAAATCAAGCTCAAAATAGCATGGCAAAAATGCAAATGATGTCAGCTTCACAGACTTAGAGAAAATACTAAACATGTCAAAACAACATCAGGTAGCAATGTTTACAGCTAGCAAACAACATGCTACAGGAACATATCATGGCAAACAAAGGCATGACATGCTAGTACTAAATAAATAGAACAAAACTCCCTTATGGAACTTTATCCAAAGATGCATGGAAAATATGGTAGTAGCCATGCAAACATGGCAAGTTATATGAACAGTTTGACTTAGTAGAAAAACAGAGCATGGCAGGAACAGATTCATGATAGCAACTTTACAAACTCATGCCACTCACCACAAAGCATTTCATAGCATCACAAGAGAACCAACATGAATTAGACATATTCATGAAGCTAAACATGGCAAGAGCAAGTTCATTGGGTACATGTATCACTAGCAAAACACATGGCAAAACTGAATCTCATATTAACAATCTGCCAAAAAAATATTTAGCAAAAGTAGAGCATGGTTATGACAATCTAGAGTACTCCATAATTACAACCGGAGACATTAATGGATAGAGCAATACCACATCTTCAAAACACTCTTACTGAACTATCTCAAAATGTGCATGGATCTCATGGTAGCAACAAGTTTACATGGCATCAAAATGTAACAGGAAAATGACTCAGCAAAATTTTCTAAGTCCCTAAAATTCATCACCATGTGTGCATGTTCATCACATCATATCTTCATGCATATTGCTCCATGTTTTGCATGTATAATATGTCAAAATGTTCGTCTCGTGATGCTCTTCATGTTAGTGTCATTTTCATGCATGTTACTGTCCATATTAATGCCCTAATCCTCGTTGCAAAAGTGATATATGATGTTGTCTGCTAGAATTTAACAGAACTTGATGATTTGTCATTTTCGTTGCATTTTGTGTGTGCATCCTATGAGCATGATGTCTACATGTTTTATGAGCTCCATCATGCCATAGTCACTCTGTACGAAACGTCTTCACCTTTTTAACAAAATTAAAAATAAAAATTGACTTTTTAAAGATCCACTCTACCGCTCATTTGTCTAAGCCTCAAAGTTCTAAATGTTGGGCAGCCTTACGCCTTGATATTATACAGTCGAAAAATTAGCGTGTGTATGATGTGTTTTAAGTGTCTAAGAGTTGGTTTTAAGTGTGTCATTTAGCACCATTTTTCTTTAAAATGCAAATTATGCGATCATTGTACAAAATCAAATCATCTACACATGATGAGTGAAATAATAATAACTGCAAATTTATACTATTTTTCCTTACTTATCGCAAATCATTCACTTCACAATTTTAATCGTGTTTCTCTAATAATACAACTTCCAAATATTGTTTGAATATAAAACTCTTGTGGTCAAGCTCCATTTATTGTCAAGATATTTTATGGCATTTTGCTAAAACTAAACATTGTTTAAATATAATTAAGGCAGGAAGCAGATGAGAAAATCACATTTATCCATGGTATAATTGTTGATTAATTAGATGTATATAATTCATGTCTATTTTCACTATTATAAATATCAAGATATTTTCTTCTTCTTATAATGTAATATAACCCTAATAAATATCCTAATAGAAGTTTCTAGAGTACCATTGTCAAAATAATGAAAAATTAAATAGTGTGTTGTGCTGAAACACCAGAAGAAAATGACTCTCTAAAAACTTTTGGGATGTCTCCCAGAAAACACTTTCCTTAAAACCATATAGCCAGGCTTAAAGTGATCAATTAATCATTCCAATAGTTGTTCCAGCCCATCGGGCCGAGGGACGTTGTCGGGCCACGAGGCCGTGAGGTCGAGTTGGGTTGACCGGTTCCTCCAAGCTTGTGTAAAACATGAGAGTTAATTCCGAACAAGTAAATAATGTCAATTGCCGAAAAGGGAGATCACCAATGCACTTACCACCAGCACCGGCTTGAAGGCGGAAAATCTAAGGTCTCATGGCTCGTGATGAGTCTCTTTAGTGATCCCGTAACAGATAGCAGAAATGATTCTCGTCTTTTTCCACAAAGGTGACTCTGAGTTATCGAACCCACGAGAGGACATGCATTCATGACAAGGGTTTCTATCAAGATTTTGCAAGAGTATTAAATTTCAGTTTTTAGACCGAATCGTTATCACTTAGTTCCTAACACTTATACTAAAAATAGACATACGTATGAAACTGTAATCTTACAACCATATACTTGTCGTGAGGATCATTGTGATATTTAATTTGTGCTTTAGAAGATACCCGTTAAAATGTGCTTGCAACATATCGAGAGGGATGTGTCAAAGGACATCTTCACCAGAACGCACCCTGATCTTGGCCCTATCTTCCATGCCCCTGGTGGCAACACACAATCTCATCAGAGAGGCGTCATGGATCGTGCACGCGTATAATGCGATACGGAGTTCGCAAAGATGTGGGTGCTGTTGGAGTCGGCCACCAAAAGCATGACTTGGTTGCCCACCAGTGCATGCAACCTCATGTTGCTTGTGGCCTATGTGGCCATGACAGAGTGTATCAAGATGTGATAGCATGATGTCGCCTCCTCTGGATTTTCATCAAGCAGCTCATGGGTGCGCATGGCATCGTCAAATAAGAACTTGCCATGATCACCCACTTCAATGGTGAGGAGCTGGCCAGTGTGATTGCCCTCATGCTTGCGGCTGTACTTGAAGCATAAGCCATTGGGGCACTTGATTTCTCGGAGGTTCCAATGGCGAACAAAATCGTGTACTGTCAGTGTGCGGTTTGTGGTGGTAGCACCTGCGTGAACATCAGAGGGCGTACTCGCTGACGATTGTCCTCTGGCTCCTCTTTCTAGATGTGTTCTAGAGTTGCCTCCCTTGACACGTTTGTTGGTGCATGCTGACGAACACCTGTGCGCACTGATGTCTACTACACAACCTTTTTCTTGTAGACGTTGTTGGGCCTCCAAGTGCAGAGGTTTGTAGGACAGTAGCAAATTTCCCTCAAGTGGATGACCTAAGGTTTATCAATCCGTAGGAGGCGTAGGATGAAGATGGTCCCTCTCAAGCAACCCTGCAACCAAATAACAAAGAGTCTCTTGTGTCCCCAACACACCCAATACAATGGTAAATTGTATAGGTGCACTAGTTCGGCGAAGAGATGGTGATACAAGTGGTATATGGATGGTAGATAATAGTATTTGTAATCTGAAATTATAAAAACAGCAAGGTAACTAATGATAAAAGTGAGCGTAAACGGTATTGCAATGCTAGGAAACAAGGCCTAGGGTTCATACTTTCACTAGTGTAAGTCCTCTCAACAATACTAACATAATTGGATCATAAAACTATCCCTCAACATGCAACAAAGAGTCACTCCAAAGTCACTAATAGCGAAGAACGAAAGAAGAGATTATGGTAGGGTACGAAACCACCTCAAAGTTATTCTTTCCAATCAATCTGTTGGGCTATTCCTATAAGTGTCACAAACAGCCCTAGAGTTCCTACTAGAATAACACCTTAAGATACAAATCAACCAAAACCCTAATGTCACCTAGATACTCCAATGTCACCTCAAGTATCCGTGGGCATGATTATACGATATGCATCACACAATCTCAGATTCATCTATTCAACCAACACAAAGGACCTCAAAGAGTGCCCCAAAGTTTCTACCGGAGAATCACGACGAAAATGTGTGCCAACCCCTATGCATAGGTTCATGGGCGGAACCCGCAAGTTGATCACCAAAACATACATCAAGTGAATCACGTGATATCCCATTGTCACCACAGATATCCATGGCAAGACATACGTCAAGTGTTCTCAAATCTTTAAAGACTCAATCCGATAAGATTACTTCAAAGGGGAAACTCAATTCATTACAAGAGAGAAGAGGGGGGAAGAAACATCATAGGATCCAAATATAATAGCAAAGCTCGCGATACATCAAGATCGTATCATCTCAAGAACACGAGAGAGAGAGAGATCAAACACATAGCTACTGGTACATACCCTTAGCCTCGAGGGAGAACTACTCCCTCCTCATCATGGAGAGCACCGAGATGATGAAGATGGCCACCGAAGAGGGATTGCCCCCTCCGGCAGGGTGCCGGAATGGGTCTAGATTGGTTTTCGGTGGCTACGGAGGCTTCTGGCGGCGGAACTCCCGATCTATTGTGCGCTTTGGAAGTTTTAGGTTACGTAGGTATATATGGGTGCAAGAGGTACGTCGGAGGAGCTACGGGGGCCCCATGAGGCAGGGGGCACGCCCTAGGGGGGTGGGCGCGCCCCCCACCCTCGTGGGCAGCTCCCGTATCTTCTGACGTGGGGTCAAATCCATCAGGTGTGTTTCCTTCCAAAAATAACTTCTCCAGTTGATTTCGTTCCGTTTCGACTCCGTCTGATATTCCTTTTCTTCAAAACACTGAAATAGGCATAAAACAGCAAATCTGGGCTGGGCCTCCGGTTAATAGGTTAGTCCCAAAAATAATATAAAAGTGGATAATAAAGCCCAATATTGCCCAAAACAGTAGATAATATAGCATATGGAGCAATCAAAAATTATAGATACGTTGGAGACGTATCAAGCATCCCCAAGCTTAATTCCTGCTCGTCCTCGAGTAGGTAAATGATAAAAAAGATAATTTTTGATGTGGAATGCTAGTTGGCATAATTTCAATGTAATTCTTCTTACTTGTGATATGAATATTCAGATCCGAAAGATTCAAGACAAAAGTTTAATATTGACATAAGAATAATAATACTTCAAGCATACTAACTAAGCAATCATGTCTTCTCAAAATAACATGGCCAAAGAAAGTTATCCCTACAAAATCATATAGTCTGGCTATGCTCCATCTTCACCACAAAAAATATTTAAATCATGCACAACCCCGATGATAAGCCAAGCAATTGTTTCATACTTTTGATGTTCTCAAACTTTTTCAATCTTCATGCAATACATGAGCGTGAGCCATGGACATAGCACTATAGGTGGAATAGAATGGTGGTTGTGGAGAAGACAAAAGGGAGAGGATAGTCTCACAACGACTAGGCGTATCAACGGGCTATGGAGATGCCCATCAATAGATATCAATGTGAGTGAGTAGGGATTGCCATGCAACGGATGCACTAGAGCTATAAGTGTATGAAAGCTCAACAAAAGAAACTAGTGGGTGTGCATCCAACTCGCTTGCTCACGAAGACCTAGGGCATTTTGAGGAAGCCCATCATTGGAATATACAAGCCAAGTTCTATAATGAAATATTCCCACTAGTATATGAAAGTGACAACATAGGAGACTCTCTATCATGAAGATCATGGTGCTACTTTGAAGCACAAGTGTGGTAAAAGGATAGTAGCATTGTCCCTTTTATTTTTTTTATTTTTTTGGCCTTTCTTTTATTTGGCCTTCCCTTTTTTGGCCTTTTTTGGCCTTTCTTTCCTTTTTTTGGGGACAATGCTCTATTGAATGATGATCATCACACTTCTATTTATTTACAACTCGATACTAGAACAAAGATGACTCTATATGAATGCCTCCGGTGGTGTACCGGGATATGAAATGAATCAAGAGTGACAAGTATGAAAGAATTATGAACGGTGGCTTTGCCACAAATACAATGTCAACTACATGATCATGCTAAGCAATATGACAAGATGAATGCGTCATGATGAACGGATGGTGGAAAGTTGCATCGCAATATATCTCGGAATGGCTATGGAAATGCCATAATAGGTAGGTATGGTGGCTGTTTTGAGGAAGGTAAATGGTGGGTTTATGGTACCGGCGAAAGTTGCGCGGTACTAGAGAGGCTAGCAATGGTGGAAGGGTGAGAGTGTGTATAATCCATGGACTCAACATTAGTCATAAAGAACTCACATACTTATTGCAAAAATCTATTAGTTATCGAAACAAAGTACTATGCGCATGCTCCTAGGGGGATAGATTGGTAGGAAAAGACCATCGCTCGTCCCCGACCGCCACTCATAAGGAAGGCAATCAATAAATAAATCATGCTCCGACTTCATCACATAACGGTTCACCATACGTGCATGCTACAGGAATCACAAACTTCAACACAAGTATTTCTCAAATTCACAACTACTCAACTAGCATGACTCTAATATTACCATCCTCATATCTCAAAACAATCATCAAGTATCAAACTTCTCTTAGTATTCAACACACTCATAAGAGAATTTTATTATTAATCTTGTATACCTAGCATATTAGGATTTTAAGCAAATTACCATGCTATTTAAGACTCTCAAAATAATCTACGTGAAGCATGAGAGTTCATCTATTTCTTCAAAATAAAACCACGACCATGCTCTAAAATATATAAGTGAAGCACTAGAGCAAATGACAAACTACTCCAAAAGATATAAGTGAAGATCAATGAGTAGTCGAATAATTATGCAACTATGTGAAGACTCTCTAACATTTAATAATTTCAGATCTTGGTACTTTATTCAAACAGCAAGCAAAGCAAAATAAAATGACATCTAAAAATAGCAAACATCATGTGAAGAAGCAAAAACTTAGGAACAACCGATACTAACCGATAGTTGTTGAAGAAGAAAGGTGGGATGCCAACCGGGGCATCCCCAAGCTTAGATGCTTGAGAATTCTTGAAATATTATCTTGGGGTGCCTTGGGCATCCCCAAGCTTGAGCTTTTGTGTCTCCTTAATTCCTCTCATATCATGGTCTCCCTAAATCTCAAAAACTTCATCGACACAAAACTCAACAAGGACTCGTGAGATAAGTTAGTATAAACCATTGCAAAAACCTTATCATACTCTACTGTAGCAAATCACTAAAATTATTATTCAACATTGCATACTAAATGCCTCTGCATATTTAATAGTCCTATCCTCAAATAGAATCATTAAAGAAGCAAACATATGCAAACAATGCAAACATAACAGCAATCTGCCTAAACAGGATAGTCTGTAAAGAATGCTGCAACATCCATACTTCCCTAGCTCCAAAAATTATGAAATAAAATTCCCACTGTAAATTTATCAGAGCTTAATATGCAAAATGTTTCAACATTTTATCACATTCTGACTTTTCTAGGGAATTATTGCAACATAGGTAAACTTTCTGTTTTCAAACAGCAACATGTATACTTGTAACATAGGCATAGTAAAGACTATCAATGCCACTTTTATTGAAATAAAAGATGCAAAACATTGTTCTAAATAACAGAAAGAAAATCCTAACAAAATAAATTGACACTCCAAGCAAAACACATATCATGTGGTGAATAAAAATAAAGCGCCAAGTAAAGTTACCGATGAACGAAGACGAAAGAGGGGATGCCTTCCGGGGCATCCCCAAGCTTAGGCTCTTGGATATCCTTGAATATTACCTTGGGTCGCCTCGGTCATCCCCAAGCTTAGGCTCTTGCCACTCCTTATTCCATAGTCCATCGAATCTTTACCCAAAACTTGAAAACTTCACAACACAAAACTTAAAGTAGGAAACTCGTGAGCTCCGTTAGTATAAGAAAATAAATCACCACTTCAAGATACTGTAATGAACTCATTCTTTATTTATATTGGTGTTAAACATACTGTATTCCAACTTCTCTACGGTTTATAAACTATTTTACTAGCCATAGATTCATCAAAATAAGTAAACAACACATGAAAAACAGAATCTGTCAAAAAACAGAACAGTCTGTAGTAATCTGAATCAGACGTATACTTATGGAACTCATAAAATTCTCAAATAAATTGCTGGACCTGAGTAATTTATATATTAATCATCTGAAAAAATAATTAACTAAATAGCACTTTCCAAATAAAGATGGCAGCAATTCTCGTGAGCGCTAAAGTTTCTGTTTTTGACAGCATGATCAACAAGACTTTCCTAAAGTCTTCCCAAAGGTTCTACTTGGCACAAACACTAATTAAACACATAAAAACTCAATAATAACAGAGGATAGATAATTTATTTATTACTAAACAGGAACAAAAAGTAAGGAATAAGAATAAAATTGGGTTGCCTCCCAACAAGCGCTATCGTTTAACGCCCCTAGCTAGGCATGATGATTTCAATGATGCTCACATAAAGGATAAGAATTGTAACATAAAGAGAGCATCATGAATAATATGACTAGCACATTTAAGTCTCACCCACTTCCTATGCATAGGGATTTTGTGAGCAAACAACTTATGGGAACAATAATCAACTAGCATAGGAAAGCAAAACAAGCATAACTTCAAGACTTTAAGCACATAGAGAGGAGACTTGATATTATTGCAATTCCTACAAGCATATGTTCCTCCCTCATAATAATTTTCAGTAGCATCATGAATGAATTCAACAATATAACCAGCACCTAAAGCATTCTTTTCATGATCTACACGCATAGATAATTTACTACTCTCCACATAGGCAAAATTCTTCTCATTCGGAATAGTGGGAATATCATAGGAAACTTGAATACTATAAATTGTTTCCATATTAAAAGAGTAATGTTCAGAGAAGGGGTAATCATAATCATGACAAGTTTTATAAATATAATCACTACTTTTTATAGCATAAGTATCATCACAATAATCATCATAAGTAGGAGGCATGCTATCATCATTATAAACTTGCATATCAAAAGTTGGGAGACTAAAAATATCATCTTCATTAATCATAGCTTCCCCAAGCTTGGGACAAACATTAATTTCAGCAAATATATTCTCAAATATGTCATCCTCATCAAACATAGCTTCCCCAAGCTTGGGCCTTTTCATATCATAAGCATAATCACTCTCATCATTAATAGTATAGATAGCACCGATAGTATAGCAATTATCATATTCTTCCAAGCAAGTGCCAAAAAGATTTTCAAGATTATAAGAAGTATCATTATCTTCCATAATTATATTTTCATGAGGCACAATAGTAATATGAGTGGCATTATTTGGGAGAGATATCTTTTTACCTCTCTTCCTTTTTCTTTTCTTCTTCTTCACCACATCATGTGTGGGTTCAATCCTCTTTTTGGAGCTCCTTATTAATGAGATTGGTTGAATAGGAGGCTCCTCCTCGTTACCTGATTCATCATAAGAAATAATAGGAGGATATTGGGAAGTCTCTTCCCTTTCATTAGTATTCTCTTCTTCTTCTATTTGTTTTCTTTTCTTTATGTAGTTGGAAATATAAGGATTTTCAATGCAATTCACCGCACAATACATATAAATATTCTCTAGATCAAAATCAAGAACTCTATCAAGATTAAACTTTGGAATACCCTCAGTTATACGTTTCATTTCTTCATAACCCAAAAGAAGGCTAAGCTCTTTATGATGCTCAAGGGTAATCAAATTATCACAATGTTTGGACACGACTTGATCATGAAAAAAATAGCATTGGAGCTTTAAATGACCATGTTCATTGCAAAGTTCACAAGGGGCACGAAAAATATTGAATCTTTCAGCACATTCATCTAGACTTTCTTGCAACAATTTAGTTTCTAAGTACTTATGCCTCTTACAATATCTATCTTCCCTATTTGGTGTGTACTTGCAAACCCAATCTACTCCACAAAAATTGACATGTTTATAGGAGGTATTTTCATCATAACTAGTGCAATCATCATTAGCATCATGGATATTCAAAGAATTCATACTAAAAACATTGCAATCATGCTCATCATTCAAATATTTAGTGCCAAACATTTTATAGATTTCTTCTTCTAGCACTTGAGCACAATTATCCTTTCCATCATACTCACGAAAGATATTAAAAAGGTGAAGCGTATGAGACAAACTCAATTCCATTTTTTATAGTTTTATTTTATAAACTAAACTAGTGATAAAACAAGAAACTAAAAACTCGATTGCAAGATCTAAAGATATACCTTCAAGCGCTAACCTCCCTGACAACGGCGCCAGAAAAGAGCTTGATGTCTACTACACAACTTTCTTCTTGTAGACGTTGTTGGGCCTCCAAGTGCAGAGGTTTGTAGGACAGTAGCAAATTTCCCTCAAGTGGATGACCTAAGGTTTATCAATCCGTAGGAGGCGTAGGATGAAGATGGTCTCTCTCAAGCAACCCCGCAACCAAATAACAAAGAGTCTCTTGTGTCCCCAACACACCCAATACAATGGTAAATTGTATAGGTGCACTAGTTCGGCGAAGAGATGGTGATACAAGTGGTATATGGATGGTAGATAATAGTATTTGTAATCTGAAATTAGAAAAACAACAAGGTAACTAATGATAAAAGTGAGCGTAAACGGTATTGCAATGCTAGGAAACAAGGCCTAGGGTTCATACTTTCACTAGTGTAAGTCCTCTCAACAATACTAACATAATTGGATCATAAAACTATCCCTCAACATGCAACAAAGAGTCACTCCAAAGTCACTAATAACGGAGAACGAACGAAGAGATTATGGTAGGGTACGAAACCACCTCAAAGTTATTCTTTCCAATCAATCCGTTGGGCTATTCCTATAAGTGTCACAAACAACCCTAGAGTTCGTACTAGAATAACACCTTAAGATACAAATCAACCAAAACCCTAATGTCACCTAGATAGTACAATGTCACCTCAAGTATCCGTGGGCATGATTATACAATATGCATCACACAATCTCAGATTCATCTATTCAACCAACACAAAGGACCTCAAAGAGTGCCCCAAAGTTTCTACCAGAGAATCACGACGAAAACGTGTGCCAACCCCTATGCATAGGTTCATGGGTGGAACCCGCAAGTTGATCACCAAAACATACATCAAGTGAATCACGTGATATCCCATTGTCACCACAGATATCCACGGCAAGACATACGTCAAGTGTTCTCAAATATTTAAAGACTCAATCCGATAAGATTACTTCAAAGGGGAAACTCAATTCATTACAAGAGAGAAGAGGAGGGAAGAAACATCATAGGATCCAAATATAATAGCAAAGCTCGTGATACATCAAGATCGTATCATCTCAAGAACACGAGAGAGAGAGAGAGAGATCAAACACATAGCTACTGGTACATACCCTCATCCCCGAGGGAGAACTACTCCCTCCTCATCATGGAGAGCACCGGGATGATGAAGATGACCACCGGAGAGGGATTGCCCCATCCGGCAGGGTGCCGGAACGGGTCTAGATTGGTTTTCGGTGGCTACGGAGGCTTCTGGCGGCGGAACTCCTGATCTATTGTGCGCTTTGGAAGTTTTAGGTTACGTAGGTATATATGGGTGCAAGAGGTACGTCAGAGGAGCTACGGGGGCCCCACGAGGCAGGGGGGCGCGCCCTAGGGGGGTGGGCATGCCCCCACCCTCGTGGGCAGCTCCCGTATCTTCTGACGTGGGGTCCAAATCCATCAGGTGTGTTTCCTTCCAAAAATAACTTCTCCAGTTGATTTCGTTCTGTTTTGACTCCGTCTGATATTCCTTTTCTTCAAAACACTGAAATAGGCATAAAACAGCAAATCTGGGCTGGGCCTCCGGTTAATAGGTTAGTCCCAATAATAATATAAAAGTGGATAATAAAGCCCAATATTGCCCAAAACAGTAGATAATATAGCATGGAGCAATCAAAAATTATAGATACATTGGAGATGTATCACGCACCTCGTCGTGCAAGCCGATGATGAACTAGGAGACGAAGAACTTCTGATTCAGAGTAGGGTCCAGAGCGATCAAATGATACACGATTGTTTCGAACACCATGCGGTAGCCAGCAACAGTGCCCGGTTTGTTTGAGGTGATGTAGGCGGTGGAGCAGCGTGTCGAACCCATCCTTCCCAAGCTCAGCGTGCACCACTGCAGTGAAAGTGGACCAATCGCCGAGGCCATATAAGCGCTTGTACGTTTGACATCACAACGCGGCGTGTCCTTCCATGTACAACATGGTCCGATGGTCGTGACCACCCACTGCTCCAGAGTTTGGTAGAGATCGAAGTAGGTCCGACAGAGGTCAAACGAGAGGCGCGATGTGTCACCCATAAGCGTGGAAAATCATGCTTCAATGGCTTATGATCATAGTTTTTTCATGACGATGGCGGTGGGATTGTTTGTGGTCGTGTGTACCCTAATGGCGCTCTGGTCCTAGTGCTTGACACGCTGGCGGCGAACTTGTGGAGTTGTGGTGGATGTGGTCAAAGGTGGAGGGGTGGTCCGTTGTTGGTGAGGGCGCGGTCGGAGGCGTCGTCGATGTAGATGTGGGGGTGCGATGGGTTGCCTGCTAGCACTTGACCATGTCGAGATCCTCACCGGAATCCGCCACTTGCATGCTCCACTGTTGGACCATGGTAGGGAGAGACAAATTTTTTGGGTGCAGTTCTTCCAGGGTCTTCTGCACCCCTTCCATGGTTTGCAGCATGAACTTGGTTTGCACGGAGGGCGTGGCCTGCGGCAGCTGCCCCGAATCGAGCCTACCCTGCTTGGTATTCTGCGTCTCATCATCGAAGCAACAAGTCACCGTTCGTACTGGGTGTTACGACCGATTAAGGAATTATGGTGCGACAGCGGATCGAAACTGGGCTCGGAATATCAAAGCTGTAACAACCCTTGCGAATCGAACGGGAGGGATCAGTCGGGTGGCGAGGAGAGGAGGATGAGATAGTTTCACATACTTTTCATTCAACATGAATAGTACTGTGCACACCGATGCGTTAAATAGCCATGCCAACTGGCCTATGGCCCACATGTCATACGCACACTAGCACAGCGTGACTAATTCTCCTCTTCTGCTGGTGGGTCCCGCCTGTCTTCTTCTCCACGCCTTGCACCTGGCTGGCTCTCAGCCTCGCTGTTTGTCTCCACTTCTGGGCTAGCCGAAGGGGAGGACCTGACAGTGAGGAACATGTCTGAAGGAGATGAGGAACATGGGAAAAGAGTAGGTGAGGTACAAAGATACAAGCCGAGAGAGAGGTTGCTTCAGGATCTGGTCATCGATGACTCATGCATGTGCATTTTTTTGAGGCAAACTCGCAAAGCTTTTTATTAACCCGTCACAACGTTTACAGGGACGAAACTAAGCTCTCCAGGGTGGCCTAACCAAACATGGCGACCGGTCCCTAGAGTTAAGGAATGCTTTGCAAGCTTGTGGGCCTCGACATTCGAGGTTCTAAACTCATGAAAGAAAATACAAGAATTGAAATCTGTAGACATGTGATTAATCTCCATCACCACTGCCCCATATTCAGATGAGTTACCTTTCCCAATTGCCTCCACCGTGGCTTTGCAATCGGATGCAATCGACACCTTTTGGATGTATAGATCATTAGCTAGAGCTAAGGCTTCTCGGATGCCAAGAACCTCAAGCACCTCCGGATCCTCAATGCTCCCAAACACAACAGCTGACGCTCCTTGGAAGATTCCTGTTTCATCCCGGCAAATCGCCACAACCGCACCAAAACGGCCTGACCCTGAAACTGCGGCATCCGAGTTAATCTTTGCATGATCCTCTGGGGGTGGTAACCAGCCCCTAGGCCGAACTGGAGTTGACTCTCGAGCAGCAGGCGGTGGAGAGGCCATGCACTCCAGGTCAGCCAGGAATCTATTTATGAATGCATGTGTTGCAAAGGGTGTCTGCAAGATTCCCTCGTGGATAACTTTACGACGTGCATACCAGATGGCCCATAGGGTGGTGATGAGAATGGTGAATTCCTTCTGTGAGATTGAGTCGCTCATGGCAAATAACCAGGCCTTTGCATCTTCATCTTTATTCATACACATGTGTTGAACTAGCTCCTCATTTGACAGTGCCCACATGCTCCGAGATAAAGTGCAATCCAACAAGGAGTGTCGCCAGCTATCTTCCATACCGCAGATGGCACAAACATGAGAGTCTGACATGTTTTGTCGGTGTAGCACGTCATTTGTTGGAATGGAATGTTGTGCCACTGCCATGTGAACACCTTAAGCTTGGAAGGAACCTGAAGTTTCCAGACCAACGTCCAGCCCCACCGCTCGCCCTCGACATTTGAGGTATCGTCGCTTCCCACTAGCCATGCTTCTCTTCCTCTTTTGACTCAGCTAAGTAAGTTATATGCTGATCTTACCGAGAAAATGCCCTTAGGGTCCCCGGCCCAAGCCCAAAAATCATCAATTTGCCTGGTACATAGTGGGATCTTGAGAACTGATTCAACATCTAGAGGAGTGAACACTTGGCGTACTAGCTCCTCGTTCCAGCTTGCCGTTGTTGCATCGATTAGCTCAGACACAAGTTGCGGTGGGTTGTCAACCATGGCTCTGATCGGTCGATATAAAAGATCCCGGGGTATCCAATTGTCTGTCCAGATATGTGTTGTGGTTCCATCTCCTATTCTATGCACAATGCCAAGTCGCATGATATCTCGGCCATCTAGGACAGCTCGCCAAATCTGTGAAGGATGGTGGCCCAGCTCTGCCTCTAGGATTGTAGTATCAGGAAAATAAACAGCCTTCAATAGTCTCGCACTGAGGGAGTTGGGCTCGTTCAACAATCTCCACGATTGTCTTGCTAATAAAGCAAGATTAAAAAGTTCCATGTCTCTAAAGCCCAAACCCCCCAGATTTTTTGGCTGTGTGATAACGTCCCATGACACCCAACAAGGCCTTCTCTTCCCTTGCTTGCTTCCCCACCAAAACTGTCTTATGATCGAGGTGATACTTTCACATAAGCCTCTTGGAAGTCTGAAACAAGACATTGAAAAAACGGGTATGGATTGTGCTACTGATTTGATGAGAACCTCTTTCCCGGCAGCTGACAGAAGTTTCTCCATCCAACCCTTGATCTTCTCCCAGATCCTGTCCCTTAGATATTTAAAAGTGCCATTCTTCGACTGCCCCACTTCTGTTGGCAAGCCCAAGTATTTCTCACTAAGGGACTCGTTCTGCACATTTAAACAGTTTTTCACCTCCTGCTTGAGAGCATCAGGGCACCCTTTACTGAAGAAAATTGATGACTTATCATGATTCACTCGCTGTCCTGATGCCGCACAATAAACATCCAACAGGTTTGAAACCAGATTTGCACCCTCAATGCTGGACTTGAAAAGCAGCAGGCTGTCATCTGCAAAAAATAGGTGGTTAACAGCTGGAGCTGTGGGGGCCACCTTGATTTCGAGCAAAGACGACTGTGAACTAGATTTTAATAGGCACGAAAGGCCCTCTGCTGCAAGTAAGAATAGATAAGGGGAAATAGGATCTCCCTGTCGAATTCCTCTCGACGGTTTGAACTGTTCAAGCTTTTCTCCATTGAACAAGACCGAGAAAGAGACATACCTAACCATGGCCATGACTATCTGTATCCATTGAGTAGCAAAACCCAATTTTCCCATGATTGCTTGCAAGTAATCCCACTCTAGTCTGTCATATGCCTTCATCATGTCAAGCTTCACCGCGCAAAAAATGTTTGATTTGGACCTGTTCCTCTTCATGAAGTGAAGGCATTCATAAGCACATATAATGTTATCATTTATGAGTCTACCTGGGACAAAGGCTGACTTCTCCTCCGATATGATATCTGGCAAAACTACCTTCAGTCTATTGGCCACCACTTTTGAGGCGATCTTGTAAAGCACATTGCAGAGGCTAATAGGCCGAAATTGAGTCAACAGAGACGGATTCATTACCTTTGGGATCAAGACAAGGACTGTATCATTAATACTTTCTAGGCTTTATTCTCCTCTGATTATTCTTAACACCACCGAAGTTACTTCATCACCACACAAATCGCAGTGCCTCTGATAAAAATGTGCTGGGAAGCCGTCAGGCCCCGGTGCCTTTGTGGGGAACATCTGGAAAAGGGCATGCTTAACTTCTTCACTTGAATATGGTGCACATATGGATTCATTCATCTCCGGTGTCACTTTGCGTGGGACATGTCTCAAAACCTCATCAATGCCCTGAAGCCCTTCGGACGTATACAGAGATTTGTAGAAATCCAACACCATCGCCTTCAACTCCGCAGGATCCTCTGTATATATGCCAAGGGAGTTATAAAGCGCTTTAATCATGTTCTTTTTCCGTCTCATACTCACCCTCATACGAAAGAACCTCGTGTTTCTATCCCCCTCCGTCAACCATTGTAGCCGGGATCATTGGCGCCACATTATTTTCTCCCTGTGGTATAGCTCTACCAATCTATCACAAATTTTGATCTCCACATGTGATGGGCCAGTTCGGGCTGGGTCATCACGCAACTTTGCAGTTGACGATTTAGGTCCTTTATCTCCTTTCTTACGCTGCCAAAAGATTCTCTGCTCCAGGAAGTAAGTTCTTTGGATATTCTCAGAAGCTTGTCCCGGAAATCACCAACGCCATACCCAGGTGAAACCGCATTCCACCGGGCTGAGATGTTCTGCTGCCATTCCTCATGTTTTTCCCACATTACTTCATAACGAAAAACCTTTGGGGCTGAGCTGCTTACTTGTGTATTCTCAAACTGAAGGAAAATTGGTCCATGATCAGACGATGCGGCCGAGTGGTGACTGAGTGTTGCCAGCGGGAAACGCGTGCACCAGCTTGGAGATGCCAGCGCCCGGTCTAACCTGACTCGAGTGTAAGAGCCCCCTGCCACTCTTTTTTCAAAAGTCCAGAAACGTCCCTAATGCCCTAAATCCATGAGCATGCAAACATCGACCGCGTCCCAAAACGCTTGTATTTGCGCATTGCTGCGATTAGCTAGTCCTTGGTGTTCATCCGGACGTAGCACTTCATTAAAATCCCCCATACATAACCACGGCAGATCATTCAAAGTTGATATTCCTTTCAACACATCCCATGCCTGATGCCTCAGGTTCGTTTGTGCTTCTCCGTATATGACTGTAAAACGCCACGGTTCCTGTCCTTCCTCCTGCACTTTAGCATCAATATGATAGCAAGAATCGCCCAAGATTTCAACATTGCTTATATTATTCCAAAAAATTCCTATTCCACCACTCCTTCCCTGGCTATTAATTGCATAAGAGTTTTCATAACCTAATGTACTTGCTACAGCTTCTACACGTGCACCGGAGATCTGAGTCTCAACAATCCCAAGCACGGTAGGGGCAAACTTCCTCGCGAACTCGCGAAGCTCTCGGACTGCCGCAGGTTTGCCTGCTCCGCGGCAGTTCCAGCATAGAGCACTCATTGGGCATGGCGGCGCCCCTCGAAGGAGCCCGCCAAATTTTTCACCGCAGAAGTTGATCCCTCTTTCTCTTCGCCGCTGATCCTCGTCCTCTTGAGATCTCTGAGAGGAAGAGGACTAACTCCCGAGCCTGCAGATGCCACGATGGCCAGCTCATTACCTTCAGCGTCCTGGACTGGGGGGGTCACCTGATAACCATGCAGCACCCCGGTGCGATCCTTTTCCTGTTCGTATTGTCCATGTCCACATCCTCATCCCTTTCCCTATCCTCTAGTTCTTCCTCCTCGTGTGCTTTTTCCTTGGACTTGTCTGCTGAATAATTGCCTCTTTCCATTTCAAAACTGCCGCCTGACCGTCCGCCAGACCGGCCTCCCCTTCGACCTCCTCTTCGTCCCCTACCTTCTCCAGGGCCGCGACCAGTGCGCATAGCCCATTCTGCTCTGAGCTCTTTGAAGACCAAAGCTGATCTGGGGTGGATTCCGTTACCATGCTCCTTAAAAAGATGCCCTAGCATACCACAAACAGCACACCAATCTGGTAACTTCTCGTATTTAACCTTATAGATCTGTCTCTTGCGATATCTTATCATTGAGACTGCGTTCTTGAGAGGTTTGAACACATTGATCCTAACCCAGACTCGATAGACGTTCCCCATAAAATCATGTGATGGGGCTTCTGCGAAGAGCACCTCCCCCACCTTAGCAGCAAGCGGTTTAACCAGATGGGCGTATAGATCAGGCACATCGTGGATTTGAATCCATATATCAATTGTCTCCAGCTTGACCGTCGATGGTTTTGAAATTCCATCATACGGTGCTATGATCACTGCATCCCCTCTGAAGTTCCAAGGGCCATCATGCATAACTCTCTCCCAGTCACCCAAGCAAGAGAATTGGATCGTGTACAGGTTATCTTCAAGAGCTTTGAACTTTGCTACCTGCGCTATGTCCCATGCAGATCTCATGTTCCTATAGAACCAAGTTTGACTATAGGATTTTGTGGTGTTGACCTTGGCGATCGCGATCCATCGAGGTTCTTCCGGCGGCGCCTCTTGCTCATCAAACACCACATCATCCAAGTCTTCCTCTTTCAGGCCCAATTCTTCCATCATCCGTTCCACATCGCTGACCCCCGCGGAGCCTGACGCCCCTTCAGATGCCATTAGTCCCTAACCCGACGAAGATCTGATCGGGTTTTGTTGTGAACCCTAGGTCTGCCTCTCCCCGGTTCCTTCGAGATGAGGTACGATCAGCGACCGCCCCCCAGCCCTTGTAGGCGGAGACCAGGGAGAAAAACGGCGGCAGGGGAGTGAAGGACTCAACGGCGGCGAGATCGCCCCCGAGAGAAGAAAACCCTAACGTGAGGGAAAAAACCTGATCACGAGCACAGATGTGCATGTTCCTTCGCCTATATGCTCTCAGCGCATCCAGTTTGGGCCGGTAACCTTGGGGTTGGGCCGAACCACGCTAAAAAGAAAAATGAACTCCACCTTTGCCTCTAAAAAAATGAACTCCACCTCCTAGTAACCTTTAATAAATTAAATGTTGATGCTTCTGTCCGGAAGACAGCAAACCGAGGTGCGGCGGGGCTACATTCCTTGGAGCATCTGATGTGGTATACGAGGGTGTACTTGATCTAGAAACTCTCGAAGCTTATGCGTGTAGGGAAGCTCATGCTCTGGTGGAAGATTTTGCTTTGCACAAGATCTCCATCGCCACCGACTGTCTGAGAGTCACAAACGAGTTGAGAGCTGCGCAACATTTAGGGAGTTATTTTCTGATTGCGAGAGAGATCAATTCTCATAAGTCTACTTTTCTGGCATGTGAAATATGCCACGAGCAGCGCGAGCAAAACTTTGAAGCTCATAATTTTTCAAGTATGGCTACTAACTTGGGAGTGGGACGTCATCTTTGGCTCTCTAACCCTCCTAGCAACCTTTGCACCCCTTTAAACTTTGATGAATAAATAAAATGCGTTGTTTTGACTAAAAAAACTGAACTCCACCTCCAGGAACCGATGCCTCCTCGTCAGACACTTGTTCTAGAAACGCCGTTGCGGTAGCAGCATCAGGGACCTTAACTTAGAGAGTTGTCTTAGATACATAATTATTGTAGACGTTTTCAAATAAAATCCATTGATGATAATGATTATCCTAGATAGCCTTCAAGCCGTCAAAAACACTGAGGGCCATAACATGCTCCCTTTAGCACACAGCAAGGGAAGCCACATGTGGCAAGGGTTTTTATAGTTTATAGTGAGACACGACACCAAATAGATTACACAGGATATGCGGGTAAAGGTTGCTAGTAATTACAATGCTTTCAACCACAACTTCCTCTTTTTTCTTGAAACGGAGGTAAGTCCCCAGAGCCTTACCAGAATAGAGGTCTACAAAAGCTCAGGCCGCAGCTACAGCTACTGCCAGCCATTTCAGAATTAGAAATCATTTAGTTTATTCTTACAAAAGTTTAGGTTGCCACTAGTGTTCAGCTTGTAGTCTTGAGCGTGTCATGGATGACCGTAGCCACTGCAAAAGATTCCAATCGGTTTAGATATATTGTACACATCAAAAAAAATACAACTGCAGGGCAATTTAATCCGTCAGAGTTGCAGATTACAAATATATGGATCCCTACCTCTTGGTTTAGATGATATGACAGTGCCGGCAAGATTGTTCTTGGCGACATTCCTACGCAAAGGTAAATAAATATTGTAAGAGGAAGTCACTGGGAAGGAAAAGAAAGGAAGGAAGTGGATGCAATTCTGGTGTGTGAAACAAAACCGCACTACTCACAGTTCAGTCAAGTCCCCAACAAGAACAAGTGAGAGGATCTCCAGCGGCACCGTGCCGCTCAGCATGTTCTCCTGAAGCTCCAGCTCGACAAGCTTCGTCAGACGGCCCAACGATGCCGGTATACTCCCTGCCAGTTTGTTCCCATGCAACCTCCTGAAGATAGGCACCAACACATTGTTTTCAGCAGTTGGAGACAATTAGTATGCATTTCAGCATCTCGTCGACTGAAATTCATTGCAGAAAGACTCATACAAGAAACGCAGTGTCCCAACTGCCCCAAGCGAGGAAGGTATCACTCCGGTGAGATGGTTGTCGTAGAGATCAAGGCTGACCAGGCGTGTCAGGTTGCCCAGGGTCGTTGGTATTGGTCCACTCATATTGTTCCCGTATAGCTCCCTATGAACATGAGAAGGTCATTCTGTAGAAAATTCTGAGTGTAATTTGACAAGTCTGCACTCTGCAGCAAGTTGCACTAGTTTCTTACAGGTACTGCAGGTTCTTCAGTTGTCCCAGTTGAGGAATCAGGGTGCCTGAGATGCCTGCGTTCCCCAAATCCCTGTACAGTGAGGAAGAACACAAGTATGATTTAGTTAATTTATTATGTAGAGATTCAAGAAGAATGATGCAATTTTTGTCCAAATTAAAAGTTCTTTGATGTTGAATTTTTTTGTACAAACTGCATGCAGACAAGCAGAGTGGTAACTTTATCATGAAACTAATTGCAGATGTGTGAAAAGAGGAGTGGCATACACTCGGGTGACGGAGTTGTCGAGGTTGCAGGTGACATGGAACCAAGTGCAGGGGTTGACAAGCGTCGGATCCCAGCTTGTCAGAACGTTGTTGGGATCCTTCCACACCTGCCTTTGCGAGTAAAGGATGTCGCCTTCGGGTACCAACAAATTGTACGTGATTCAACACCAAATCTTTGAGCAACAAGTAAGTCACTTGAGACTTGAGAGTAGCAAAAGTAATTAGCATGTACTACCAGCACCTTCAGTGTTGCTGCTGGCCATGGTTGCAAGAGCAAGGAGGCCGACGAGGAGGAGCACTGCTCCGGTCTGAGCTGCCATTGCTGGAACCGTGAGGTGTAGTACGTGTGCTCTGTATGCTAGATCAGGAGGGCGTACGGGTCCTTATATGCAGTTCTACTGGGTTACAGATCAGATCGAATAATGGTGCTCTGGGTCGTCCCAAAGCTTTGAAATTTCCTGGTCCGGCCTAGGCTTTTCTCCTCTGTTGACCTTTATCTTGTGCTCTTGTGGCGAAAAGTGTTCAAGAAACTCGTGTATAATATTTGCTATTTTGACCAACGAAGGCTCAGCTGAAATGCTAGAAGAATTGTATATACATCGGCCTGCAGAGTAGCTACACCATGGTCCATGGGACCCTCCGCTCGAGATAATTTATTTCACAATCGGTCTCCCGCTCTTCCACTCAGGTAAACTGACTCGACTCTTCAGCTAAAACCACATGTTGGACTGACCTTTCTGCAACTATTTGGTACTTCAGCTAAAATCAGGCCGGTCAAGATGTGCCAAATCGACAGCTTCCTGCTGGAAGGACGTGGGTTTTGGTTTGGACGTGGTGAAGAATTTTGTTCTTCACATCAGAAAAAATTGCACCATTTGGTACTTCGACAGTACGACTACATTTGGAAGTTTAGATCAGGGAAGGGATGCATGTTTCAAGAAAAAAAATAGACACGTTGCTTCAGCGCCCCATACTTGTTTAAGTGACACGTGACAGGCATATACCAGGTCAAATTTGAGAAAACTTCCTTTTACATTAGGGTGAGGGTGAAGGGTCTAGGGTAGAAGTTAAACTAGGAACTATATCTTCGTTACTGAACCAGTTTTTCTCTTGATTTTGAACACAGCCGTCTCACGCCAAATCAAGTGGAGAGCTTCGGATGTGAATATCCTTAGAGTCATAGTTTGAAAGCATCATCTATATAGTATTGACACCATGGCCAATAGAAACCTGTGCGCTCTCTCTACCAAAGGGCCAGACCACCACTTTTCACCACACAATCCACAGATACAATTGCCTAAAACCAAAGGCACCATTTAAGGGCATGTTTGGTTCATGTCCTGGGTGTGATGCCTGGCAAAAGTTGATGCCTGATAGTAGCCTGGGAGAAGGAGGATTTTTGCCTGGCCAGGCTGTTGTGTGCATGTGATGTTTGGTTGCAAGCCTGGCCTGGGACAAGTACTTAAATATTAAATAATTAGATGGGACAGTTGAGTTGACAAAAAGTGCAGTATACAACTTGCTAATTGACCCCAAACGCATCTGCCTGGAGGCCAGGCGTCTGGTTCCGTCGGCCTGGTCCAGGCTAATCAAACTGCCTGTGATCTACCCAGGCTAATTAGGTGCATGTCAGCTCCAGGCCAGGGACATGCCTGGGATTTTAGGCTACCAACCAAACAACGACCAAGCACAACCCAGGGAGGTCTCAGGCCAGGCAACTTTGCTCCTGGAACTCAACCAAACACGCTCTAAGTTTGTCCATAGCCCCCACTACCTCACCCCTGTTGGCAACCATTTTGGTCACTACTATCAATACAAACCCTGACTTCTTTTTGTTTGACACAAAAATACAATCACTGAGTCGTAGAATCATATCAGCTCTCCGAGTTCACCCATTATCAAGTCCATCCCAAGCCTCGACAGTTCCAAACCAAGAGGATCATTGGCCCCGATGTATGTGATTTGGTTCCGAGATCCTATCAAATGCCAAAACTGTTTTCTGTCGCTTCTCACCCACAAACACATATGCTGGAGCGCGTGCCTATCAACATCGTCCTTTAGGACCCAAGCCTGCCTTTCACTCCTCTTCTTTGACCTAGGGCTCATGTTGTGATAATAATTGTGTGAGCTGACCCTTCAATCATGCCCTTGGTCCACAAAGGAAAGTTCTGGGCTGCCCCTCATGAACAGGAGATCGCTCGGTCATGTCCTGCCTTGCATACCTGTCTGAGGATTGCCTTGTTTCAACATATTTCTTATTGAGCTTGGTCGAGTTCCTCATATCGTCCCTTGGAGTTCTCACCAATGTGAGAGTCCTCCGACTATTCCTGATCTCGTAGAACTTACGCCAAGGAGTGGGGGTCCCTCATCGAGGCTTTCATCTCCGGCCATTGTTAGCATCACTGGACCTCTAACTACCATAACTAAAACAACTAGAGGAAGCCGATGAGCGCCCGGTCTGATCCGTTGAACCTTTATTCCTTTCGGATGAATCATAGGGCCATTCTCCCTATTGGTATGTAGTATCAACCCGTGGATCACACTTCCCAATAAGATGAAAAATTTATCTAGATTCAAAGAAAAATTAAATGTAGCACCTTTTTGAATTAAAAGTCGTACTAGGTCTTCTAGTGAAGTACAAAGATAAAATCTTACCAGTGGTTCGTACAGAGAGAACTATGCATGAACTCCAAGTTTCTTTCCTCTAGCAGTTTGATATTTCTCACATTACTTTGACACTTTCTTCTAGCCAATTGCCTAGATATTCCCCCAAAATCGTTTATTCTTTTGTCTAGCGGGAGATCCTTCAGCATGGACATGCTTCAATGGTGTCAAAAACCATCTCATCGGTCATGTTTTCCTGGCGTAGTCCTTGAACACAATAAAGAAAAATCAAAATGCCACAAATCGTTCTGCAGTGCATATCAAACAAAAACCCTTGCCCTAGTGATTGTTTGCCGGTCGCTAGTGCATCGCCTACTAGTTGTCTCCTATTGTGTCTTTCGCTCATGGTGGACCATTACATTTTTTTTACTTATTCATAAATCATTTAGTTAACAATACAAATTATTCTGCAGTGCCTGCCAAATGGAAAACCCTAGCCTTACCGATTGCCTCTGATCACTAGGGGACCACTTCCCAGTTGACTGCTAGTGTGTCTTTCGCTTGTGGTGGACCCTTTAATTCTAATTTTTTTATTTATGTATAAATCATTTAGTTAACAATCTTAATTGTGTATTTTCAGTGATACAACTTACAATCTTAATTATTCTTTTTCAATTGCATCTAACAATATTATCTGAGCAGTTTTAACATTCTCCCTCTTAGCCCCCCCCTCTTTTCACATGAGAGATAAACGTATATAGTAGCTCTGAGCCATTGATCTCATTAATTAGTGGGTTGATTAACTATTACCTTGTTACCTCACATGTAAAAAGAGGGGGTAAGAGGGAGCATGTTAAAATATCAAACTTGACTAATATAGATTTCAGATATCCTATCAAAACCAATGCGATTAAACTCTATTCATCGTTAAAATATTGAACGACATTTAATGAAATAATTCTTTTGAAATATACCAAGGCAAGAAAAAATGTAAATAAAATCACATTTTTCTATGGTATATTTTGTGCCATTATTTAGATATACATAGTGTGTTTTTCTCTATTTTTGTTCCCTCTCTCTCCTTTAGAACATCGAGATAATCATTTTCTTACATTGTACAAGTCTAACAAATATCCTAATAGAAATTTCTAGAGTAGGGTTGTCTAAATAATAGAAAAATGAAAAGTGTGTGAGATGCCAACAAGTGGTTTGTCCTAGATTTAGCTCTCGCCCTTGATATTTGCATTGATTGTGTTTTTCAATTTTTTTTTCTGGTGGTTGATCTTTTTATTCTTGTCCTTTAGGGATATAACTAGTCAGCAAAATGTGTGCTCGGTTTGTGGACATGCCAGGTGTGAAATATTGATGGTCATCGTTACATGCGCGAGTCATGTCTTGATACCTAACTGTTGTAGACGTCTTCAAATAAAAGCCATCAATGTTGATTTTTTCTGATAAATGATGGTTTCGTTAACTTGAAATAAAGAATAAAGAGATAAAAACGATTAGCACGCTCTCAGTCTCTGCATAATTTAGGATGCACACATCCAACATCACCACACACATACACCAAGGGAAGCCACAATGGGGTTTTCGAGCCACATGTGGCCCAGGGTTGTATTTCATACCTTAGTGAGACTCGGGATTTGCGGTGATGTTTTCTGTTCTCGTTGTTGTAAGTTATATTATCTCTGTATCATAATATTTGTCAAGAAACGTCTTTTATTATACTCCCTCCGTTTTATAATGTAGTGCATATTGATTTTTTAGAAAGTCAAACTTTACAAACTTTAACTAAGTTTATAGGTAAAAACATATACATCTAGAATTCCAAATATATATCCTTAGATACATCACAAGACGTACTCTTCCTATTGTATATATTTTGTATTTTAGATATAAACAGTTTTGTTTATAAACTTTATCAAAATTTGTAAAGTTTGACTTTTTAGAAAATCTATATACACTATATTATCGAATGGAGGGAGTATACAGAGGGAGTACTAATTTAATGAGCCACCGGCGAAAGCAACCCCAAAAGAAAGACCGAAAAGTGCCATGTGTGCCCGCCCTATTCCTCTCGGCAAATTTTAACATGGTCCCTCTTACCTCCTTTTTTTACATGTGAGGTAAGAAGGTAAGAGTCAATCAAGCCATTCATTGATGAGATCAACGGCTAAGATCTATTTTATACTCTTACCTCTCATGTGAAAAAAGGGGGTAAGAGGGACCATGTTAAAACTGCTCATTCCTCTCGTTTTACTTGATCCAGCTGAGAAGAGCTTGCACTGGCTACAGCCTTTCCCATTTTTTTAGTGATTCTTGTCCAGATCAAAGGCTTGGTTCCCGGCTGGATACCATGAGACACACTCACACGTTAGAGGAGTTATGCTAAACAAAGACAACCTTAACCGTCACAATTGGTATAGATATAAGAAGTGTAATTTTTGTACTCATCCACTAGTGCAGAACCGGGCTTTAGTCCCGGTTCGTAAAGGCCTTTAGTGCCGGTTCCATAACCGGCACTAAAGGGTGGGCACTAAAGGGCCCCTCCCCCCTTTAGTACCGGTTCGGCACGAACCGGCGCTAAAGTGCCACCACGTGGCACGAGCCAGGCCACGGGTGCGGTAGATCATTAGTACCGTGCGGTAACACCAACCGGTACTAAATGTTTGTGGGTTTTGGTTTTATTTTTATTTTTCCTTTAAATTTGTGTTATCAATTTAATTTAGGACTGTTTTACGTTATAATGAGTTGTTAAATCATTAGGTGAAAGTACCGCAGATTAGTTTTGACTGGATGCATATGTGGATTAGCTAGCTGAGTGATCAAGTATATGCCATATATCCATATATATTACTTGATCACCTAAGTGATCAAGTAATATGGATATGGCATATATATATATATATACTTGATCACTTAGCTAGGATCCATCCAGTTCAAACTAATTTGCGGTTTCTTTCACAAATGATATATATAATAACTCATCATCATCATCATCATCACCATCATCACATATTAATATATAAACTCTTGCATCATATCATCACCAACAACAGTATATACTAGCTAGCTAAAAATCATTGTAGTCGCCATTACCACTATTTAATCATCATAGTCATTACCGCTATCTAATCACCACCAACACTAGCTTAAAGAAGAAACATTCACTTGTAACAGAAGCAAAGATATCATCGAGTTCAACATGGTCATGATATTATAAGCGTTCACAAGCAAATCACTCTTTGATATTAATTAAGTTCAGGACGAGAATATGGACATGAGAGGACAAGTACTAAGAGCATGAACTAGCTAAATCACTCATGCTGCTCCCTCTCAGGTAAAATAGCATAGAACATGTATAGCTCTCCTGATTCATCATACTGGAGCATGCAGATGAATCTGTCTCCTAATCGTGGGATGCGCTTCTCCTTGCTGCCCCCTAGTACTTCTCTGGGATCGTTAACAATTTTGCTCCAATCTTTCACTATTAAGCATTCATCGCTTTCAGAAATCCTGAATGCACTCATGTGCAATGTAGGATATCTTGGTCGTAAGCTAACCATTGACATGCAACCTTTTGTCTCGATCCACTGAGGCACAACTGTCATCGGGAGTCCCTGTTGAAGAACATCGTATAATAATTAATATACTTAGCAATGAAAGCTTAGCTTCAAAAATAATGTATGCAAAAGATGCACTAAGGACAAATAGTAAAAATCTTACCATCTTTCCATTATAGATGTGACCGTAGTTCAATACGATCACTATTGGTCGCACGTTATTAAAAATGCTCGTTAATTAGCTTCAAGCCTTTCGGAATAGTGTAAACGGCACTGCACATAGCTCCGTGCAGTCTACCATATTCCTCAAGGCTTGAAGCTAAGCAACGTGAGCATTGAGCCTCTTCTTCATCGTCTCTGCACTCAGGGCTTATAAACCGCTCCTAGTGCCTCTCTCTTCGCGAGGTGGGACTAAAAACAGCTTACTAAGAAACTGTAGTACTGGTTCATGCCATGAACCGGTACTAAAGGTGCTCGTGGGGCCCCAGCCTGACCTGACACAACCTCATTAGTACCAGTTCGTGGCACGAACCGGTGTTAAAGGTTCGCCACGAACCGGTACTAAAGAGCTCCTCCCGCCTAGCAGTTGGAACCGGCACTAATGGACACATTAGTGCCGGCTCAAATTCAAACTGAGACTAATGTATCTCATTTTGTAGTGCTTTTCAATTTCAGGGTCATTTAGCTCAAAACAAATCATTAAATGCATGAAAAATAGCAAATGAAGGCAGAAATGGTTGAAAGTTGATGGCGTCGCTTTGAATGGTGCATACTGAATGTACAAAAAGTCTGGAGTTGTAATAAGTTTAAAAAAAATGAAATGCCTTTGTAACAGATGAGTTTAATTTCGTCAGAAACCCGAATACTTCGAAAGAGATTGTCCAGTTTGTAAACAAAGTGCATCCAGTTTTTGCCATAACCCTCTCTACTTTTTTGCACATGCTATGTGGGTGAAATGATGATACCATGCCAAGTTTCAACTTTTTCAGAGTTCATTTGTAGTGCTTTTCAATTTCAAGGTCATTTAGCTCTCAAAACAAATCATTAAATGCATGAAAAATAGCAAATGAAAGCAGAAATGGTTGAAAGTTGATGGCGTCGCTTTGAATGGTGCATACTGAAACGCAAAAAATATAAGAGCATTTAGATCATGATCTTATATTTCTTTACAGTCTGAATTGTCAATATGATCTTATACACCAAAAATACTTTGATCATCAATGATCTTTTTGTGTACAATCTGAATTGTCAATATGAGTCCTCAACGATTTGTAAACCGGTAAAGACTCATATTGCGGCCATAAATTCTACACATAGAGTTCAACGAAGACCAAGTGCTTGTGATAGTTTGAGAAGTAACATATTTAAGGTGGTAAAAGCCTTGTTAGGGGAGCGAGGTGGGACTAAAAACAGCTTGCCATAACCTCATTAGTACCGGTTTGTGATACGAACCGGCACTAAATGGTGATGGTGGGGCCATAGCCTGACCGCAGGCTGCCACAGCCTCTTTAGTACCGATTCGTGGCATGAACCGGTACTAAAGGTTCGGCATGAACCGATACTATTGATCACCGCCACGAACCGGTACTATTGATCACATTAGTGCCGGTTCTGTTACAAACCAGCACTAATGTGCTTCACATTTGACCATTTTTCTACTAGTGATCAAACAATCAAGCATCTTTTTTCCAATGCAAATTTACACATACATGATCAGTCATTCAAGTAGTGTCAAATTTGTATTCGTCGACGGGCGTTGCCAATATTTTTGGTCACTGGTTGGATGATATTGCAAATAGGTTTAGAACGTTAATAAGGGTGTGAACGTATGCCTTATTATTTGTGCTTTGGTTATGTAGAAATGATTTGATTTTTGAGAGAAAAATTCCTCTCCTTTATAGGTTATTTTTCATTATACGCACTCGCTTCATACGTGGTCTACGCTACACCAAACGGAGTACCAATCGCTGTTCAAGGTGATATGTATGTGGTTGGAGCGGGTGGCCAGGAAGGTTTTTACCCAACATGTGTGGCAACATAATCTCCGGATCAATCCAACACCTCATTCGACGTAGGCATAGTTTCAGTCCTATATAACTGTACTATTGCTGATATGTCATCTTTTTATTGTCTATCGGCTCCTCTCTCATGCCGCTCCCACGGGCGCGGCTCGGGAGAGGAAACCTAGCCAGTCGCCGGGAGACCACCCAACGTAGCTGCTCCCCTCGCCGCCGCTGGGCAAAGCCCGTGCAGCGTAGGCGACGGCGGGGCCGTTTGTCCCCTTCGCGCTGGATCGAGCGGCGCGGACGTCTCGATCTGGCGGGGGCTGGAGCGAGGCGAGGCAAGGCGAGGCGCGGGAGCAGCGAGCTCGCGTGGTTCTTGTGCCATGGCGCGCTACAGGCGCGGGGGTGAGGTGAAGCGCGCGGATCTGGCGCTGGCGCGTGGCGGCGGCACGGGACTGCGTGGATCTGGCGTAGTCGCCGGTGCGCGAGGCGGATGGGAGTGCGGGGCTGCGCGGTCCTTGAGCGGGCGGGTGGCTCACTACTGCAGTGAGCGCCCTTGGCGGCGGTGTGGCGGATCAGGCGAGCTGGTGGCCCAGATTGCAGCGGACGGTGGCAGATCCAGCCTCGTTTTCGCGGCGACGACTTGGGGGTGCGGGATCTAGTGCTGGAGGCGCAGTCGCTGGTGCGCGAGGCGGATGGGAGTGCGTGGCTGCGCGGGCCTTGAGCGGGCGGGTGGCTTGCTGCTGCAATGAGCGCCCTTGGCGGTGGTGTGGCGGATCTGGCGAACTGGTGGCCCAGATTGCAGCGGACGGTGGCGGACCCAACCTCGTTTTCGCAGCGACGACTTGGGGGCACGGGATCCAGTGCTGGAGGGAGTGAGGCGGCATGCGAGGGCTGCAGCGGGCGTGGCACAGGAGGATGCTGCGGGCGCAAGCGGGAAGCCAGGTGAGGGCGGGCCTGGATCTGCCAGGTCGTCCGTGGATGACGGCTCGGGAAGGGTACTGCTGGCTGTTGGTGGTGCCCGGGTGCCGCTTGTTGGAGCAGGGAGGTTCCGGCTGCGGTTGGATGCAGGGTGCAGGACCCGTTCTGGTCTTCTGCGGGCCCGCCGTCGGGAAGGCTAGCTGGTGACCCTGCACAGCGGTGGCGTGCTCGATGTGTGGGGGTGCACGGTCCAATGGAGGTACGGGTCGACCTCGGCCTGCTGCGTGGGAGTGGCTGCTCCGGGTGAAAGCTTGGCCGGTGCTGGCCGGCCAGCGACGACGGCGCCTGTGGGCGACGACGACGCCTGTGGGCGTCGCTATCCTCCTTGGAGGCGTCATCGGAAATCTCACAGCCAGTTATCCCGGATCAAGTCCTTCGGGTGAAAACCCAGATCCTACTGCAGGGTCGGGCGGCGGCGGCGTCTTCAACGTCGTTCCCCTCTTTAGGGCGCCGTCTTGAAGACTTTGATCCCTTTGGTGCTTCCTACGACTGGACATGCACGGTGGCTTCTGTGGCAATGTTGACGGCGGTGAGCAATGTCGGAGACGTGGCCTTGGTCGTGGTAGTCGGCTTCTTCTCCGACGTGTTCGTGGGAGTGCCTCGACTGCTGTTGCTGTGAAGTCGAAGCCGCGGTGAGGGGCCGGCGGTATACGATGACACATGATAGGCGGTTCGTTTGGTGATCCTTCGTGACGCCAACCTCGCCTTGTTTTCCTTTCTAGTGCACCATTAGAGTCGGAGCTGCGCTGCCTAGTATGAATTGTATGGAGTGTTGTGCTGCAGTTATTAGGGCTGTTGTTTTTCTTTTTCTTTGATCTTCGGATCTTCTGGTCTTAGGACCTTCACCACCTTGTTGTTTTCCGTTGCTTCCTGCTATAATCAATGAATGCCAGTGATGCTGGATCTTTCAAAAAAAATATCGTCTGTCAGTTTTTAGTGTTTGGCCGTAAGCTTCTTAGTTATGCAAAGGCCGTGTATTGCTCATCATGTTTTGTATCTGCTTAATGCTACATTTTGAGTTAATAAAAATATTTTTTATCGGAAAAAAACGAGACACACTCACACACATCTCAACTTGAAGGTGCACAAAAGGATTCATTATTTCGAAGTCGCTACTGATTACAATACATTCAACCACAACTTTCTCCTTTTGTCTTCTTTTTTGAAACGGAGGTAAGCCCCGGACTCTTAAATGAACAAAGGTCTGCAGAAGCTCAGGATGCAGCTAGAGGCCTACCGTTACTGCCAGCAGCCTTAGGAAAAATCATTCTGTTTATTCTTACGGTTCAGGTTGCCAGTAGTGCTCAGCCTGTAGTCTTGAGCGCGTCCTGGACGACCACAGCCACTGCAAATGGTGCCAATCGGAAAATTCTCATGAGCACAAAGCACCAACCCTATACATGCATTGCATTGCATTGTACTCTATCCGTTTCTAAATATTTGTCTTTTTAGAGATTTCAGATGGACTACCACATACGGATTTATATAGACATATTTTAAAATGTAGATTCACTCATTTTAGTCCGTATGTTGTCACTTATTGAAATCTCTAGAAAGACAAATATTTATGAACAGAGGGAGTACATGCAAAAAATAATATAAAATAAAAACGATCCCTACTTCTTTGTTCAGATGATTGGACAGTGCCGGCAAGATTGTTGTTGGCAACATTTCTGCGTGAAGATAAAAAAGTTATGCCAGTGGAGGTCACTAGTGAAGGATGAAAGTAAATGTACTACTCACAGTTCAGCCAAGTCCCCGACCAGGACAGGAGAGAGGACATCCAGCGGCACTGTGCCAGTCAGCATATTATCCTCAAGATTCAACTTGACAAGCTTCGTGAGATGGTTTGTTCCGATACAGCCTCCTGCGGACACCAACAGGTTGTTTTAAGTAGTTACCCCGCAAAAAAAAAGGAAAAAAAGAGGTTGTTTTAAGTAGTTGGAGACAAATAGGCATTTTAGCATCTCTTCAACTGAAAATTGCTGCAGCAAGACTCGTACAGAAAACGCAGCATCCTGATGTTGGCAAGCGAGGCCGGTATCGTGCCAGTGAGAAGGTTGTCGTAGAGAACAAGGGTGACCAGGCTTGTCAGGTTGCCGAGGGTTGTTGGTATGGATCCACTAATGTTGTTCGTAAACAGCTCCCTGTGAAGATGGGAAGATCATTCCGTAGGAAATTTTGGGTGTAATTTGACAAGTCTGCACTCTCTGCAGCAAGTCACAGTAGTACTTACAGGTACTGAAGGTTCTTCAGTCCTCCCAGCTCAGGGATCAGGGTGCCTGAGATGCCTGCATCCGCCAAATCCCTGCACAGTGAGGAAGAATACAAGCAGTATGATTCAATCAATCTGCAGAGATTCAGCAAGAGGAGTGCAATTTTTGTCCCAAGTTAAAAGTTTCTGAATGTTGCAAACAACTGTGCATACTGCATAAAGGAGTGGTAACAACTTCCATCCATGCCATTGCCATGGACCGACCCTATTCTTTCAGAGCAAGGAAGAGAAAAGAAAAACATACACTCGGGTGACAGAGTTGTCGCTGTTGCAGGTGACATGGAGCCAAGTGCAGGGGTTGAAAAGGGTGGGGTCCCAGCTCTGCACTACATTGTTGGGGTCCTTCCACGCCTGCCTTTGCATGTAAAGGATGTCGCCTTCGGATACCAAAAAATCGTATGTAAATCAACAGCAAAAAACCCTTTGAGCAGCAATGAACTCACTCGAGAATCGCAAACTAATTAGCATGTACTTAGTACTAGTACCTTCAGTGTTGCTGCTGGCGATGGTTGCAAGAGCAAGGAGGCCGGCGAGGAGGAGTGCTGCCCCAGTGCGAGCTTCCATTGCTGGAAGGAAGCCTGAGGTGTATTGACAGGGTGCACTGAGATGCTAGAGGAGAGCATACGGGTTCTTATATGCGGTTCTAGAGCGTCGCCCAAGCTTTGAACTTTCCTGGTGACTGACCTTTGACTTGTGCTCTTGTGAAGGGCAATACGTGCAAGTAGTAACTCGTGTATAGCATTTGCAATTTTGACCAAGGAAAGCTCAGCCTGTGAAGACCAGAGCAGCTGAAATTCTGAATGATTGGCCTACAGAGTGTGCAGAGTGCAGAATACACCGTGGAAACTTCCGGTCGAGACAATTTTCTTTCAGAGTCGAAAACTCCCGCCCTTCCACTCAGGCAACTAATTTGATTCTTCAGTTACAATGCTCGTTGCACTCACCAAGTTGGTGGTGTAGTCTCCTGTCCCCTGCGACTATTTAGTGGCCACGAGGCAGCTGCATCGTACACCACCAGATTCATGCCGCCGAAGATGTACCAAATGAAGAACTTTGTGATGGAGGGATGTGGACTTTGGGACGTAGACACATATATAGTGATGCTATTTTGTGGCAAACAGCCACGGTTCATGTTCTCATATTATTCGTATTCTGCCAAATGCAAATGGACAGCTTTCATCTGCTGGAAGGCCTTGGATTTTGGGACACAGTGAAGAAACTTTGTTGCAAACGGCTACGGCACATATTCTTCTTGAGCTCAAAAAATGACAACATTTCGGTACTTCTGCTGTGTTTTGATTTTCGGCCAAAAAAATCAATTTTCGGCCGAATTTCGTCCATCTCGCCTGGGCCCGGTAAATGTCTGTGCCAGCCATAATTTTCGGCCCAGTTTGAATTATTTTTTTTGGCCCAATCCATTTCTGGGGCCTCCGCTCGGTTTGCCTAAGTTAACGTCATCGAACCGAACAACTCACGATCCCCTGCTCCTCCTGTGTGCGCGGCGGCGGCGCTCCGCCCAGATCCTCCACTCGTCGCCGCCTGCCTCCCTGCTCGAGCCTGCTGCCTGCCCTCCCGCCACGTTCGCGCCTTCCCGATGGCCTCTGCTGGCTGCGGGCTGCAGCTGAATCCATCGGTGATTCATCCTCAACTCTGCAGCACCTCTCGTTTCAATCTTTTCTTTTGGAGCTGATAGTGATGTTCGACTGATGCAGAGCATTCAATCCCCAAAGCTGTTCCGTAAACATTTATGTACGTGCCCCTCAATGTTCCTTGACTACTATACTTTTACTCTGATTGTTTTCAATTTTTCAACCGAATTTCGGCCAAATTTTGGACAAATTTTATTTAAAATTCAAATTTTAGTTTTGTAATTGCGTCCGAGATTTTACTGAAATTTTTGAAATGGCCGAATTTCGGCCATCTCGTTCGGGGACGAAAAAAATTGCAAACCGAAAATCAAAACACAGCTTCTGCTCACTACGGAATCTGGCAGTTTGCCGTCAGGGAAGTACAGACGGCAAAGAGTTTGCCATCAGTCAGCTGACAGCAAATATAGTCGGCAAAGCCTAAATCGGCAAAGAGATACTATGCCGTCAGCTTTTCATCGGGGTGACGGCAAAGACTTTGCCGTCATGTTTTCTCCTGCGATGGACGACAAAGAGGGGTTTATGGATTTCTGTTAGCAGGTGGGCCCCTACATCGCTTTGTCGTCAACCTCGTAGTCTAACAGACGAAAAAAACATGATTGTGCTTCCTGTTCATCATTCGTACCCCAGTTCATGTCCATTCGGTGGCCGGAGTGCCTCCCTCGGATGGAGTTCGTGGCGGTGAGCTGCGGCGTGGTAACAACGAACCATACACATTGATGTGCTGCAACTCGGGGCGGCGGGCATGTGCAGGCGAAGCGACGAGGAGGTACAGTGGGTGACGGGGTGGCCTGGCGTCGGGCAACAGTGGTGGTCGACGCGAGCTGCGCGGGCGACCTGGCGTTGGGCCACGAGAGGAGATGAACGGGCGGTCGGAGGCGCAAGAGGGCGCGAAGGCTGGCGATGGCTGCCATGGCCATCCATGGTGGCGTGATACACATTGGGAGAGGAGAAGCATAGAGGTGCGCCGAGGTAGAGTAGGACAATGGCGGCGAGTGGCGGGAGGCGGGAGGCGGCAGCGTCTCGGGTGGCCTCCGGCGGGGGGGGCGCTGGGGAGCGGGCGGCGACACGAGATAGGAGGCCGCCGACGGCTTCCATGGCGATGGGAACGGGGCTGGCTCGACGGGGGATGGGGCCGGCTCGAGGGAGAGGGAGAGAGGACGGGCCGATGGCGGCGAGCGTGGCGGGGTGGCCGACGACGAGCGTGGCGGGGTGGCTGACGACGAGCGTGGCGGGGCAGCTGGGGAGTTACGTGCGCGCGCGCGAGACACACACACACACAGATTAGTGCGGGGATAAGGGGAGAGAAAACATGGTGGGGGCGGCTTGGAGAGAGAGAACGTGGTGGGGGCGTGCGAGAGAGAGATCAGCTAGAGACAGCGTGGGGTGCAGATCGTGCCACCTCATCGATCCGGGAGATCGATTCGCGACGTGTGTTTCTTCTTTGCCACCTGCAATTTTTATTAAAGACGGCAAAGAGATTACTTTCCCGTCTGTAATAAAAATCACAGATAGTTATTCTTTGAAGTCATTTTTTTTCTTCTTTTACCGTCACCCATTTCAATGACAGACGGCAAACCAGATTTTTACTTTTAGTTTTTTCTTTGCCATCTACTGATGATGATAAACCTTTTTTTTGCCGTTCACCCGATGAAAAGCTAACGACAAATTAGTTGTTTTCCATGATGGTTATATTTGAAAGTTCAGATGCGGGAAGGGATACTTCTGTCAGAAAAAAAAGGACAATAGTGTTTTGCTACTAATAATAGAGGGACACGCAAGTCAAGTCTAGAGCTTTGAATGCGATTAATTCTCTCGACGCCAATTTGGATCCCCTAAAGCAGCTTGAGTTGTACAAGGCATAAGCTAAATTTCGCAATCAATTTGTATATAATCTCCACACGTGCTTTTTTCTTAACCTTTCATAGTGGCAGCTTTCACCACGTAAGCAAAAATGAGCGCCCTTGATCTGTCTTGGACCGGTACAGTTACTTGTACAATCTACCGTTCAATCTAATCGGAAGGCTCTCATTTCTCCCCATCTGTCTCTGTCAAACCGACGTCTTCTTCCTTTCACTCCACCTCCTCGACCTGCTTGCCGAGCACGCAGGTACCGCTGCCGCCGGACACCACGCCCGCTTTCGTCCGCGCCAGTCGTGATGCCGGCGGCTACAGCATCCGGTGCTGCTTATGACGAGTTGACGACGATGGCGTTGCTTATGACAGCCAGCTCCACGAGCAGCAGGGCGACGACATGCTCCACAAGCAGCAGGGCGACGACATACTCCACGAGGACATGGAGGCTCCTCCCGCCGACCTCGACAAGGAACACGGTGACGGTGATGTTCTGAAGCAGCACAGGCGACCTGGACATGACGGAAGATGGCAGCAGGGAGATGGCATACTCCACAAGCAACAGGGCGACAAGGAGGCTCATCCCACCGACCTCCACAAGGAACACCACGGCGGCGATGTTCCGGAGCAGCACGGGAGACCTGGACATGGAGGAAGGAAGCAGCCAGACGAGGGGACAAGCACGCCTCGGCAGCCACGCTCTCCTTGAACGGTTTCATCAACCACTGCCATGCCCTCCACGGTGGTGTCCCAAGAACTTCCGGCCGCAACAGCCTCTAATGGCGTCGATGAGAACGAAGCAGTGCAGCTCACGAGCTAATAGGTTTTTGTTTCCATTGATTAACATGATTAAGGAGAACCATCAGATTACAATGGATGGTAGATATTAAGGTGGTGTTTGGTTCTCTAGTCCTGTGACTTTTTCTAGTCCCAATTAAAAAGTCTCTAGTCCCTAAAAAGTCCCTTCCTGTTTGTTTCCAGAAATTAAAAAGTTCCTAATCCCTTGCTATAGGTTATTAAATTACCATGTTGCCCCTATTATATAGAAAAATAATAATCAAACAACACCATGGGATGGCGGGCCAATGCGTGCATGGAGGAGCATTGTTGGAAAAATCCCCAAAATTCCCAAAAAGACTCTTCTTAAGAGTCTCCTTCATTTAGTTCCAAATGCCTAATTTAGTCTCTAAAAAGTCCCTCCCGTTTGGTAAAAAAGTCTCTAAGAAAGATTTTTTCTAATCCCTACATAAAAAAGTCCCGGTAAACAAAAACTCTCTAAAGCTACAGCACCCGTACAGTGATAATTCAGCTGCAGAGGAGCCGAACCGGTCTTGGACCTACACAAGTCAGTTATCCAAACTAGCTGTCGACATCGTTTTCCACAAAGTAACAAAACTATTTTAGCTTAACTCCTCAATTGCGACCAGTGCGAAAAGCCACCAAAGCATTAAATGTTTGCAAGAAAGAAATCTAGTAATTTTGTGAATCTCCAACAACCGGCATCAACACTAGGAACCTTCACTGTCATGGTTGAGAAGCACTAAATGGTCGATTGATCACTCTTTAACATGAAATCTGACCAATTGGTCCTACTGTAGGTGATGATGTGGTGTGAAGAAAACTCACACCGTTTGGCACACGGTTCAAGAGATAAAATATTTGAAAAAGCAAATCTACGAAACTGCACAAACTCTAGGTTGTGACATATGTCCCACATGCAGTGTGCCATTTGTCACCACGAGAGGAGATGGAGAGTGACCTTTAAAGGGGATACCCTCTGTTTAGTGATTTCGCTATATGTCACTTTTTGCGACCCAGAAGAACATTTTGCCTCAAGCAGCAAAGCCTTCCTGTCGCTATGGCTGGCCCATGTTAGTTTGTTTTCTTCTCTGTTTTTTTTTTCATGTGTTTGTTTTTTCTTATCTTTTGCTCATATTTTCAAAAATATATTCCAAAACAAATATACTCCAAAAACTTAAACCAACTTAAAATTTTAGAAAAACTATAAATTTGAAAAAAGTTAACACGGTGTAATAATTTGTTAGCGTGGTTTTAAAAAATGTTGATAGCTTTGAAAAAATGTTGATGTTTTCAAAAAATTGTGTTTGTGAAAAAATGTTTATACAATGTAAAAGATGCTCGTGTAGTTTATAAAAATGTTTCAACGTGTATTTGAAAAATATTTAACACATTCGGTTCTTTTTAAAAACCATGTGTTTTGAAAAAACATGTTAGTCATGTATTTGAAAAATGTTAAATGCGTATAAAGAATGTTTTAGGTGTATACGAATAATGTACAATGTGTATGAAAAAAGTAGACAACAAAGGATTTATTACAAAAAAGTTATTCATGTATTTGAAAATGTTAAATGTGTATAAAAAATATTTCATGTGTATAATATGTATGAAAAAATTAGATGGCAAAATCTATATTTGAAAAATGTTAAGGATGCAAAACAAATGTTCCTTATGTATACAAACTGTGTACAATGTGTATGAAAACGTAAACATCAATACATTTTTTTAAATGTTAGTCATGTATTTTAAAAATCACATACATGTATAAAAAAATTCCTGCTATATATGAAAAATGTATAACATGTATCAAAAAACTAGACATCTATTAAAAAACAAAGACAGGTAAAAACGTGTATAAATAATTGTTTCTGTTCTGTACGTTATGTTTTCTGGCGCATGTTTTATTTTTGTAACCTTTTGCAATGACTGCATCGTACATAGTTCGGCCCAAGAGTGTGTCATAGATGCGAAAATGCTCCGCTTACCGATGAGTTTCACGGAAGCTGTCCTATGTACTGATGTGGCGGCCTTTAATCCATCCCTACCCCTGAATTTCAGGGGTATGGCCCTCCTCCTCCCAACCTAACGATGCCATGCCTGTCCGTAACCTTTATTCCATGAAAAGCTGCGCGGAAGTGTAGCATTGCTCGTCATAGATGTGTCTTTATAGCACCAATCTGTAATTGAGTCTTCCAGGTACAAAATGAAAACGTACACCAGTTGATGCATGCGCATGCCAAAGGGTTCCGATTGCAGGACCGCTGTTTTTGTATGCTTTTGGTTCGCCACAAATGATTTTCTTCTGCATGTCTCCCATTCATAACGGGCTGCGTCGTTCCAATCCATCAAAACTACACACACACGCACGCACGCACGCACGCACACACTGTGTGCACGCACGTGTGTGTGTTTGCTTGTTGGTTCGGTAGAGTCAGTATTATCCTGATACATAGCTGCTTGTTGGTTCAGTAGAGTCAGTATTATCCTGATACATAGCTAGGGGATACACGAAGACTGCAGAAGCGGTGCATCCTTTATAAGGAAATAGGCCAAGTTTACTCTAGGGAAGGTGGGTGAGTGCATTGGTTATATATTTGTTAATTGTGACCACATCCCAGAATCCATGTCGTACCTCAGCCTTAGGCCCTGTTTGGTTCGACCGTGGATTTCTAAAAGCAGTTGTGATAAATATGCTGTGGAAAAACAGCTGTGAAAAATTTGATGTGAAAAAGATGTAGGTTATTTAGCAAACCAGCTGATACAGCCTTTTCAGATTTTGCCCCGCAGTGGAATCAGATTTTGAAAAACACGTTCTGGGCTGCTTCCGCTTTTTGTTCAGATTTTGACAGCGGATTTCTGGAATCAGATTCTGCTGGGTTCGCCCTTTGGTTCAGATTCTGCTGCGCGGCAGCAGAATCCGTCGATAAAAGCTGGACCAAACAGGGTCTTAATTTCCCTCTCTCTAAAGAGATTCCGCTACGTAAGTGTATGCTCAGCTCCAATGACCGTTCTCACTGCAGTGACTACACTCACAGTCATTTGACAAGCTAGTGGGACATAGTTGTGTTTGGAGCCTTTAGCGAGGACCATGGACGTGCTCACCTTCATACATATGCAATTTGTGTCACTGGTCGTTGCATCGGAGCATATGAAGGAAATCCATGAACCACTTGGGGGCGGGTGTTTACACTACTTGCCTGATTGGCTTACTAGATGATGGATAAGAAAAAATATATGCATGCATTAGCACACACTACTCCACGAGCGCTGAAATCCTTGCAAGCATACATTTAGGTAAAATAATCTTACCACGCTATGCTATACAGGTTTGTCGTATGCAAATAGAACTATCCATTAGTTCATGATTCCTTAATCTTACAGCGAGACATAGGGTAGTATGGCGACGCGAAAATAGGATCCTCCAAATTCTTTATCATTTTTGTTTATAATATGACTACTCTGTTCAGCCTCCTTGCACTTGTCAGACTCATGTGCAAGGCTTGCCTCAGCTCGCCAACCAGCTCTGTTCCTATACATATATTGCTAGGAAATCCAATTACTCGTCCGCGTCGTCCTCCCCTTAGGGCGACTCGGGCGGCCAGAAACCTAGCCGCCGCTGCCGCAAACTCCCTCCTCCTCTCCCTCCGCCGCCGTCGGAAGACGCCAACGGGCAAAGCCCGAGGGCCGGCGGCGGTGGCGGGGGATCTCCTCTCTCGTGCGTCTCCGGGGTAGGGCGGACCCCAAGGTGTGTGGTGGCGCGACCGATCTGGGATCTGCGGCGCGGCAGATGGCTGCAGGCGGCGGGAGGCCGGCCCGTCCTCGGACGGCGCGGCAGAGGCCAGGGCTGCGGGCGCTGCGGATGGCCCTTCGGGCGGCCACGACGGCTGCGGTCGGCGGCGGCCGACTTGGCTGCTGTGGCGTGCATGCTGCCTTCAGATCGGCGACGGCGGCATGAAGGGCCTGGCGGTCTTGTCGGCGGCACCTCCGATCAGATCTGTTCTGACCGATGCAGTCGGAGGTGGTGGTGATCTCTTTCGTCAGAGGTGGTTGGCCTGAGGCTGGGTGTTCGGATCTCGGGATCCGTCATCTGGCACCACCTGCGAGTCGGGGAGACGTAGTTGCCGGTGAAAACCGAGCCGACGACGGGCGATGGCGGCGTTCCACGTCGTTACCTTGATGAAGGCATCGTCATGTGACTACCGTTGACCCACTCGTATTGCTCCGGGGGAAACCCTAGGATCTGGTGTTCCAGACCGGACGATGGCGGCACTGCGGTGCCGTTTCTCTCTTGGGAGCATCATTTTGTGGAGCAGCGCTGGAAGTCAGAGGCAGGAGGTGGAGCGACTTCGTCTTGCACGGAGCTTCGGTGGAGATGTCAAGTCATGCCTAGCCGACAGGTGCTACGCTTGGTCATGCCCGGTCGGCAGGTGCTACACACGGCAGATCCTCCAAGGGCTTCAAGCTGTGTCGGTTGGTGGTACTTGGCAGTATGGCGCTGAGGTGTATCAGTGGCGACCGCGACGTGTTCAGCTGTTTGCGCGCAGGGAGGAGGTGTCGTTGGGCGCCGTGGTGGCATCGATGATAGCTGGACCGAGTAAGGTTGATGCATTAGTACAGTTCTGAAGATGGAGCGATGACAGTTGGCGGCGACGGCCTCTGAGAGCACGTCGGACCAGTGTGTGCCCCAGACCCGGCAAGTGGCTAGGTTGGGGTCTCAGGTCTTAGATGTTAGGCTTGGCTGCGATGTCTGTTTGGTATTAGGCACAGGCTATCTGCGCCCCATCATCAACTGGATAGGTGTAGCGACAGTTTGTTGCTTAGACGGCGGCTTTAGTCTTACTGTTGTATGACTTTATAAGGTTTTGTGAGAATAATTAATAAAGTGGCCATATGCATCGCGCAGATGCAGAGGCCGGGGTCATCCTCCTTTTCTAAAAAAAATACATATTATCTGACTTAAAAAAAATGAAGGATAGAGCAAACAGATTTACATGCTATGCCTGGCTCTAAATTTAGCTCATGCATTCTAGTCTCGGCAATAATGTTGTTTTCCTAATTAGCCCACGAAATGCCATATCCTGGAAGCTCTTAGCAAACAAATGATAACCAAAATCCAAAGCATAACTTGTCATATGGCACATCCGAACATTTTTAAGTTTGCTTCCACATGGTCACATTATATGTCGAGTACCTCTGAGCAATTCCACCTAGTACATTTGAGCTCTGACTTTGTTATTTTTACGTAGTTTCTTTTTTAGGACTGCTCCATCTACTGCGATACCGCTGAGAAACCAAAGTTACATGGTACTTCTGAGCTAGTTCCATGAATGAAGAAAAGATCCAACTTTGTTGTCGAGAACCTTCGTCAGTTTCCTTCCTAGTACTTACGAGTACTATGTTTTTTGCGAGGCTTACATGATTTGCTCTGGCCATTCAAATTTTGAACGTGTCCACTAATTCTGAGATTATTCTTCGGTTCTACTGGATGAGTTACTTTTTCAAGGTAATATTCATATTTATGCCGAGCTCTATATATAGACTTGAATGCCCCTTCGTGTGGCAAGAAAATTGAAGTCATTCCACTCCATTCCAACTACCACAAGTTCAAGTCTTGAAGAATAGAGGTCCAAGCAAGAAGAGAGGACAAATGATGATTGTTGGAGTGATTCCATGAACACTTCCTCTCTGCTTCCATAAGCTCCTGCCTTATTCTTGAACCCCTACCTGGTGTTCCTCCCTTCTTACACCGTTCATAACCTTTGTGTGTGTGAGAGAAATTTTATGGGTTCTTGAGAAGAGCTTTGATGGAAGATGTTTTGAGGAGTACTAAGGGTTGTGTGTGCCACCTAGACGGTTATGAGTCACTTGATAGCCTTCAATTATCAAGTTGTGATGCAATCAAAGAGTTCATACAAAGCCTAGAGATCATCTTCCAAGTGTCGAGATCTACCCCTTAGTGAGGCTTCTTGGTGCAAACCATGATGTAATAGGTTGACTTGATTGGTGACGCACTCCAGATCCTTGTGATCTTGAGACATTTTTTTCAAAGACTCCATCAACGTGGAGTAGATATCGCCAACTATCCGAACCACCGGAAAATCATCGTGTCCAATGTGTTTGTATTCTCTAATCCTTGCAAGTTACTCTTTCAGTTTCTACTATACTCTGCTTGCTAGGTTGTTCAGTTCTAACACTCAGTAATATAAATCCGTAGTGTGTGAGATATCAATAAGTGTTTTGTGCTTGGATTTGGCTCTTTCCCACAATATTTTGCATTAACTGCTCTTCATTATTTAGTGTTGAAACCTTTCATCTTGTTCTTTAAGAAACATAACTGGTCACCAATGCTTGGCCCATGGTCGTGCCTAATTATCATTGCTACATGCCGTTGTGTATCACACTCTCGATACCATGATAATTGTTGTAGACGTCTTCAAACAAAAGCCAATGCTCGGCCCGTGGTCGCGCCTACAAGCCGGAGTTGTGTCTCACTCTTTCAATACAATGATAATTATTGTGGACATCTTCAAACAAAAGCCATCGATAATAGTGGTTATTTCAGATGGCTCCAAGTCACAATTATTTGGAATAAGCATACTCAGAGACAACTTCTGAGCCATCAAAACACTAATGGCCATCACATGCTCCGTTTTCGCACTCAGCAAGGGAAACTGCATGGAATGGTGTTTCCGAGCCATCTGTGTCAAGGGTTTCTATACTCTCCTGAGATATAAATATACCAAACTGATAACACTGGATATGCACTAAAGGTGCAGAGAAAGATTCATTATTATGAAGTTGCACTGATTACAATGTGTTCAACTACCTTTCACCTTTTCCCTTTTTCTCTCTAGAAATGGATGTAAGCTAGGGGCTCTTAACGGAATAAAAGGCTACAGCCTCTTCCAGCAGTTTCAAAAGGAAAAAAAACATTCAGTTTATTCTTAGAAAAGTTCAGGTTGTCAGTGCTGCTCAGCATGTAGACGTGTAGTCTTGAGCGTGTCCTGGATGACGGTAGCTACTGCAAATGATGTCAATTGGAAAATTCTTGTTAGCACAAATTAAAGCACCAAACCTATACATGTATTGTACACACACAGAAAAATATAGAACTGGAGAACTTAATCCGTCAAGAGCTGCAGATCACAAATATATGCATCCCTACCTCTTGGTTTAGATGATTTGACAGTGCCGGCCAGACTGTTCTTGGCAACGTTACTGCATGAAGATAAAAAATACTGTAAGTGGAAGTCACTGGGGAAGGAAGGAGGAAAGTGGATGCAATTTCTGGAGGTGTGTTAAATGAAACTGTATGTGCTACTCACAGTTCAGTCAAGTCCCCAAGAAGAACAAGAGAGAGGACTTCCAGCGGCACTGTGCCGGTCAGCATGTTCTCCTGAAGCTCCAAAGTTTGAAGCTTCGTCAGACGGCCCAACGACGACAGTATACCACCTGCAAGCTTGTTCCCGTGCAGCCTCCTGCAGATAAACACCAACAGATTGTTTTCAGCAGTTGGAGACAATAAGCATTTCAACCTCTCGTCATCCGAAAGGGCTGCAGCAAGATTCTTACAGGAAACGCAGCGTCCCGATGTTCCCGAGCGAGGCTGGTATCGCGCCGGTGAGACGGTTGTCGTAGAGATCAAGGCTGACCAGGCGTGTCAGGTTGCCGAGGGTTGCTGGAATCGGTCCACTGATATTGTTCCCAAACAGCTCCCTATGAAGATGAGAAGATCGATCATTATGCAGGAAATTCTGAGTGTAACTTGACAAGTCTGTACTGTGCAGCAAGTTGCAGTAGTACTTACAGGTACTGAAGGTTCACCATTCGTCCCAGTCCAGGAACCAGGGCGCCTGAGAGGCCTGCATTCCCCAAGTCCCTGCACAGCGAGGAAGAACGACAATTATGATTCCTCTTAATTATATATTCTGCGGAGAGAGTAGAAAAGGTCCAAGTAAAAAGGTCTTCTGAACGTTTAAACGAATCGTGCATACTGCAGCAAAGCAGAGTAGTAGCTTCCTATCATGAACTAATTTGGACCTTGAGAGCAGGGAGGGAGGAGAGAAGAGAAGCGGCATACACTCGGATGACGGAGTTGACGTTGTTGCAGGTGACATGGAACCAAGTGCAGGGGTTGACAAGGGTAGGATCCCAGCTCTGCAGCACGTTGTTGGGGTCCTTCCACGCCAGCCTTTGCGAGTAGAGGATGTCACCTTCGGTGTTGCCGCTGGCTATGGCTGCAAGAGCAAGGAGGCTGGCGAGGAGGAGCGCTGCACCGGTCAGAGCCGCCATTGCTGGAAGAAGGAAGCCTGAGGTGTGTTGGGTTGGGTACAATGGAAGAATGGTAGCGGAGGGACGGATCTTTTATATGCGCCCAGAATCAGATCGGAGTCCCGCCCGAAGCTTTGAACTTTCCTGGTCCGGCCTTGGCTTTTCTCCTCTCATCCTGATTTTGACCAACGAAAGTTCAGCCGGTGAAGACCGGCTGAATCTGTGGAAGAATCGTAGATCGGCATGCAGAGTACGTTCACCATGGTCCATGGGAGCCTCCGCTGGAGATAATTTATTTCACAATCGGTTCCCGCTATTCCACTCAGTCAAACTAACTCCAGTGGAATAGTGGTGCATTTCGTCTGCGACTATCCAGTGGCCATGAGCAAGTCTACAGTCTACACCATCCACCAATCAATTCATGCGGCCAGCAGGCCGGCCGGCCAGGATGCGCCAATTGGAGAACTTTCTACATGATTATTGGGACCTAGTGAACAATTTTGTTGCAAACGGCCATGGCTCATATATTCTTCATGAGCTGTTTTACGGTGATTGGGTTAGTACTCGGAGTACTTAGCAGTACTTACATGTCTGATCACGTCTGATTTTTATTAGCCGTCAGATCTTGCAGGGAATTTTAATTGATTAAATTTAATATGTTAATTGCGATAAGGGCATAATGGTCCAGGGGGAAATATCTTTTCTTGAACCGATCACCTGAGGACCAGATCCATGTCTACTCGATCCAGTTCAGAATCCTCCTCCGATCTATTCGTCGCCGCTCGCCGCTCCTGATCTTCTCCGTCCTCGACCTGCCCGGCGAGAGGAATAAATTCATCGTCCTCGTCCTCCACCCAACCAACCCCAGCCCCCCACGCCGTCACCGAAGAAGAAGAAGGCCGGATCTGCGCCGGCTGAATCAGCGGCGACCGCGGCGGGCGATCCCATCTCTTCGCGCGTACCATCCTTAAGGTATGAATTCGGCTTGGCGTTCTGCTCGTTCTCTTGGCCGTTGCGCCCCTCCACCGTGCATGCAGTACAACCTCAACCCCACAAGATCCGGGTACGGACTAGAACAACGAATGGAAAGCTTCATCGTGGCATAGTTTCTCTTGAGCTAATCGCATCATGTTTGTTTAAGTAAGATGTTGAGGGCATTGCTTACTTCCTTTGGTACCGCAGAAAAAAAATGACTTACTTGACGTTTGAGATGAGATATACTAAAGGAAGATGAGATACTGGTTCCATAGTTCACTTAATTTAGTTTATTAAAGTCATCATCACTTTAGGTTTGCATAGTGCATGAAATATAGTTTAAAGGAAGATGAGATACTACTTGTTGGACGTTGATGATTGGTTTCCCTCACATGTCAAATGAGCAAAGTCTTTTCCATGCACTTGTCTTTGCCTATGAGCTATTTTACACCTGCAACATTGATAAACAGAAAGATGTTGATGATTGGTTTCCCTCACATGTCATATGCAGGAAGACATGGCGTATGCAAGTGATGAGAGTATGTTCGAGTATCTAAATGTTGTCAGCAAGATGTTTGATAGTGAGGCTGAAGGCTATGAATTCTACAACAAATATGCTCTTGAAAAAGGTTTTAGTGTGAGGAAAAGCTACGTTGAGTGGGATGGATCCAACAAATACATAATTTTAAGGAAAATTGTGTGTAGTCGTCAAGGGTTTCGCGAAGAGAAGCACATGAAAAGAAAGATGGAAGATAGAAAGAGGAGGCCACGAAGTTTAACTCGTGTTGGGTGTAATGCTAAATTGGTCATTAAGAGACAGGAGGAAACCGGTCGGTGGTTTGTCAAGGATTTCATCGATGAGCACAGCCATCCTCTAGCCCCACGGGATCTTTCTTGTCTACTGCGTTCGCAGACGAATTAGCGATGAGCAGAAAGCGGACATTGCAGACATGGAAAAATGTGGGATCCGCAAATACCGTATTATGGATATTTTGTGCTTTCAATACGGTGGATTTGATAAGGTTGGATGCATAAAGAGGGACATTTATAATTTCTGCCATGCTAATAAGCAGGAGACAATCAGTGCCGGTGATGCTAATACAGTGATCATGCACATGATGGCGAGGCGAGAGCGAGATGTGGATTTTTTCTTCAAGTACTTGGTAGACGAGCATGGCCATCTGAAGGGACTGTTCTGGGCTGATAGTCAATCACGGCTTGACTACGAGGCTTTCGGAGACGTCATTGTTTTCGATAGCACATACAGAACCAACAAATACAATCTGCCATTCGTGCCGTTTGTCGGGTTGAATCACCACCGCAACACTGTTATTTTTGGCTGTGGTATAATTTCTCATGAAACAAGCCAGGCATACGAGTGGATGTTGCAGACCTTTTCTGATTGCATGGCACAGAAGCATCCGATATCTGTGATCACAGATGGGGACCTTGCAATGCAGAGAGCAATAAGGGTGGTCTGGCCAGACTCAAACCATAGACTATGTATATGGCACATTCAGCAGAACATTGTACGCCATCCGCATGATGACGACGTAAAGGAGGAATTCGGATCTTTCATTTATGATACTTCTTCCATTGAAGATCATGAGATAAAATGAATACAATTCTTACAACGGAATAAAGTAACCAGTGAGGAGTCTTGGCTGTATCAGATGAGAAAGTTGTGGTGTGCTCAATATCTTGAGGGGCATTGTTTCCTAGGATTGAGCAGCAATCAGAGGAGTGAGAGCTTGAACTCTGTGCTACATACGCATCTTGAGGGTAAGATGTCGTTGTTTGAAATGCTAGAGCACTATGAGCGTTGCCTTGCGTCGCGACGGATTAACGAAGCTCTCCATGACGTCGAAGCCTTGCAGCCCGTTCCATTTACAGAGGAAAATGCTTCGCCGCTTGAGAAACACACCGCAACAGTTTTCACACCTAGTGTCTTTAAGATGGTCTTATGGAGCATCGATGCTGTCAGCAAATGTCAGATCAGAGAGATACTAGATGGATCAGAAGATTTCACTTATGTTGTGTTCAAGCAGGAAAGAATGGATAAAAAGTTTGAAGTGCGCATTGAAGAGCAAGGAGGTCTTTTGCATAGGGTGAGTTGTTCTTGCCGTAAGCTGGAATGCGCAGGCACACCATGTTCCCACATTTTTTACATATTGGGGATTTTAAAACAAACAATTCTGCCCAGTTGTTGCGTTCCCACTAGGTGGACTATGAATGCAAAATGTGCATACGCACCTATCAGAAAAAACCAGATGTATGACTATTCGGTAAGCCTGCAGAGGTACCGCGAGTTACGGAATTGTAGTCACGCCGCAAGTTTCAAGGCATGCCACTCTGATGAGGACTATCACCGTCTAAAGATGCTTTTGCAAGCACAACATCATGGCAAGCAATCAAGTTTTGAACAAGCTGACAGCAAGGAGTCAACTAATGCTCAGCATAACAACATTAGGTTTGGCCCGTTGATGCCGCACTCGGAGAAAGTTGATAAGGTTCTGGATCCCATGCATGTGCCAGGATGAGGTGCACCGAAGAAAAGGCTGCAGGCAAAGACAAAGAAGTCAAGATCACAGAATATCTGTGGCTATTGCAAGAAACCAGGTCACAATCGACGTAAATGCGCTAAATTGCTAGAGGTACGAAATATGTTCATATTTATTTTTTGCATGTGTTTTACTCATAATTGATGTCCATGTGATTTATTGTATTCTTCTGTGTAGGATCTCGAGGCTGAACTGTGATATCTACATACAGCATGAACCGACGATGAGCCAGAGAAAGTCGTGTGCCATTCAGCTTTGTGTGACGTGGTCTTTACATTCTATTTCATCGTGACAGTAATTTAGTGAAGTGTGGTTGTACTGCCATGTTACTGTATTAGTTTGATATCTTTCGTTTCCATTTTCTGTGTGTATCATTTGATGTCCAACTTTAAGAATGATGATGTATTTCGAACAGGAATAAGGGCTAGCATGGAGCAATTATTATTGTCGAGTAGAATAATTTTTGTGATGTATTTCTGCACGCACACACGGCCGCCAGACGGATCTCCCGCGCGATCCCACGGTCTGCATGGCTGGCTCGGTGCGTGTCCATTGTTTAGGCGAGACTACCTACGCCATGCATGCATGGCAGGCCGTTTTCCTACGTCGACCCAAACACCGGCCCATCCAAGGTTGCAGCTCCGGACGGCCCACGTCGCGTATGATCTCGTTCATTGTTCTCGTCTAACTAAAAATAGTCCCACCTCGCCCCTCGACGAGCTCCTTTACCTGCTTAAATACCTTCATCGAGGTGATTTTAGCAAGCGTTGGTCCTCATTGTAGGATGAATATGATTCTTCACCCTTACTATGGTTGTCATGCATATTCTTCATTTACAGAGCAATAATGACTGACATATTTTTTAAATAAGCGGGGCCCACTGGGGTGTGCTTGGAAATCTTTGAGAAACCTCCATGCACGTTCATCTTCGCTGCATGCAAATCGGGCGGCAGCCGCTGTGCCAGTAGCTGTCAAGGCCTTGATGAATCACTATTCACATGCAGGTCCCCGACTCTTGCATGCAGTTCCCCGACTCTTGCATGCAGGTCCCCGACTCTTGCATGCAGGTCCCAAATTATCTTGTACATGGTGACCCACATGTGCCAAAAATGTCTATGAAAGAAAATTTTGAAGAAATTTATTTTACAATGCCCCCTTGAGGCATAGACCGATGTTTTCAGCAGTCAGTCTAGAGGGCATTATAAATTCAAAAAAATTCAAAAAAATACAAAAACTTGGAAAATGCAGCATTAAATCAGGGTGTGTACAACTCTAGCTTGTTCTTGCCAACACTACTAGGAAAAGGCATGCTAGTGGCGCACCGATTTTGCCTTCTAATGGCGCACTACTGGTGCGCCACTAGATGTTGTTTTGGTTGATGTTGTTTTGTGCTGTTTTGGTGCCATTTTGGATGGCTGCAGTGACTGTTTTGGTGCCATTTTTGATCTCCTAATATGGTTGCAGTGATCATTAATTTTAGAGCGAAATATGGCTGTTATTTATTTGTTTTGTTTCAGAAACAGGAGAAACTAAAGGGCCCACGTCTCCCCTCCAGAGTTTTCGAGGGCCAAAGGGCAGGACGTTTGAGTTTTCGAGGCAACTCCCCACGTCTCCCCTCCACTGGCAACTCCCCACGACCACGACGCAGATAACTCCCCTCCTATTCCATTGCCGCTCCATCTTCCTCCCTCCTCATTCCATTGCCGCTCCATCTTCCTCCCTCTGCCTCCCTCTGCCTCCACCATCAAGAAACTCCCCTCTGCCTCCACCATCGCTGGCCAGGAGGGCAATGGCGGAGGAATCATGGAGTAACTCCCCTTCGTCTGCCAAGAGAATGGCGGAGGCATCGTGGAGCAACTCCCCTCCGTCTGCCAAGCATCACCGTGGTGAGGCGTCTGGCAAGGAGCCGCTGGTGGTCGACGACGACGTTCCGGTCCCCGGGAAGAAGCAGGACTACACCGTGCCGCTCATGGTTGATATCCACCTGAAGGATAAGCTGGATGTCGTATGCACCAGCAATCCAGACGAAGCCGACAAGAGGATCCGTGACATCAGGAGGAGGCTCGGCGGCATGCTTTCTCGGTCGATCGGCGTTGATGTCGAGTATACCAGGGAAGACGAACCTCCGCAAATGGCTGCAGTTCTGCAGTTATGCGTGGAGGATCTCGTCCTGGTATACCACATCACCGCGGCAACCAAATGGTAAAAACATCCAGTTCTGAAGTTTCTGTCTAATTAGTAGTTTCTGAAGTTTCTGAAGTAGATGCAATAGTTCTGAAGTTCTGAACTAGATGCAATACTAGTTCTGAAGTTCTGAAGTTTCTGAAGTTCTGAAGTTTCTGTCTAATGTAGTAGTTTCTGAAGTTTCTGAAGTAGATGCAATACTAGGTCTGAAGTTCTGAAGTTTTTGTCTAATTAGTAGTTTCTGAAGTTTCTGAAGTAGATGCACTAGTTCTGAAGTTCTGAAGTAGATGCAATACTAGTTCTGAAGTTATGAAGTAGATGCAATACTAGTTCTGAAGTTTCTGTCTAATTAGTAGTTTCTGAAGTTTTTGAAGTAGATGAATTTGATGCACCGGATTAATTTGATGCAGGCCCAAGGAACTCCGCCCGCTCCTGCAGGAGAAGAAGCTGTACACCTTTGTTGGCTTCTCCATTGGAGGTGACAAGGAGAAGATGAAGTTGTCTGGTTTGGAGATCAACCCCGACAAGTACGTCGACATGCAGCACAAATGGAGAGTTCCAAACAATGGAAAGAAGTGGCAGTCTTTGGCTGAATTTGCAGCCAGCCTCATCCACCCATCCTACAAGGAAATGAAGCAGAAGATCAACAAAAAATTGGACCACAAACTATGGGGGGACAGCCCACTGCCAAACAACCTCATCGAGTACGCAGCGAAAGATGCGTATGTCACCTACGAGGCATGGAAGAAAATCGAAACCATCAAAGAAGGTTTGAAGCAATGGCAAGAGGCGGAGGATCATTGGGATGACCCCTACTACTGGGGATATCGAGTTGTTTGTTGTATTATGTGTCTCAGTTTGTAGTTATGTGGTTGAACAAGTTTGCTTTTGTTATATTGAACAACTTTGCTTTTGTAATGATGAACAAGTTTGCTTTTGTTATGTTGAACAAGTTTGCTTTTGTAATGATGAACAAGTTTGCTTTTGTTATGTAGTTATGTGATTGTTATGATGCTGGTGCAGAACACTTATGGTTGTGATGTGATCCTACTGCTATATAGTAGTGGCACACCACATGACAGGTGCGCCATTAGTGTCCATTCCATCTATAGCCTTTTTCCTAGTAGTGCAAAATGCAGCATGATGGACTGGCTGCAATGGAAATAATGGTGACAAATGCAAAAAATGAAATATGACAAAAAAGCCCGCCTACTTGCCGCTTAGAGTTCAAAATTCAACGGCCTGCTATGACTAGTAACCCAATCATTTATTGGGCCAGGATGTAGAGGCCCGTCAGATTGTGATAACAGGTAGCAAGTAGGCCCCACAGGGCAGGGACGGAGACGGTTAGGCAATGTGCTGCCCGCTTTACAAAGGAACTTGAGAGGGAAAGCTCAGCCCGCTATATAAACCGGTGCTAGATTCGCTCGCTCGGCGAGGTGGGACTAAACTCCCTGCACCCCTGGGATGTGCCCGGCGCGACGCTTGCTTGGGCCTAATTCGGGTGGGCCGTCCCACGCCAGCCTCACCCGCTGGGTCGCTAGATGGACCGTTGGGCCATCTCGTTGTCTGCGCCTGAGGCATGCATGCATGGGAATGGCGGCGACGTGGGTTTGCATGCGCGGGTGGCGGACATGAACTTTATCTATCCGAACTATGTTATGATTTCTACCCGAAAACAAGCTCCCGTGCGACGCGCTCCCGTGCGACGCACGCCTCACGCGTGATATGCGATTCTGATGCGACTGCGTGCCAAATCTCGGCACGGCATTGCTGATCTTCTGACCAGGTTCGATCCGCCGGCGAGGGCGCCGCCTGGAGCTCGCCGACGTCGATGGGGTGGTGGTGGACGCGCGAAGCTGGCCCGAGGACATTGGTTCACGATGGGCCGAATGGTGGACTTCCCGTGCCATTTGGCACGTATCGCGGCGGCTGACCGGTGGGGCGACCCCATGGTGGTTCCCGAGGTGAGTAATGCGATGGAGGGTGTGGGGGAGGGAGAATTATTAGGCCGACGCATCGGCGCTCCGCCACTTCCTCCACCACTCCCTCCCTCTCAGATCTCATCCAAAACAACCCTGTGACGCGGTCCCAGAGCTAGGGTTTGATGATGACGCGCGAGCAGCAGATGTGGGCTCTCGCCGCCGGCGACGAAGTGCTAATGGGGAGGCTTCAGGAGCTCAACGGCTGGTTCCCGACGGCGAAGGCCCTCAACGACGCATCGGAAATGGTGAGAGACAAGCTCAGGGGAGAAGAAATCCTCCGCTGCTTCCCCAACTATGAGCGCCAGCCGGCGATGGGGGTGCTCCTCTGGGCGATGCTGGAGGCGGAGTCTCTGGATCCAGAGCAGAGGGAGAAGTGGAAGGTGTTCCGCTCCCTCCGCTACCGCCTGATCCAGCCGCGGGCGCCGCCGCCGGCGCAGCCGCAGGCGCCACCGCAGGCGGTGGTGATGGGGATTCCGTCTCCTAGATCCAGTTGGCTCCCAATCGAAATCGAGGAGGACGAAGTGGTGGATGTGACTCCAAGACGCAGGGCTAGGACACCAGCGACTCCAACCATGCTTCCCCGCCGCTCCCCTTGCTTCTCGAGGCGCTCGCCTCACCTCCTTGCCCTCTCCCGCCGCCAGTAGGACGCTCGCCGGCTGGTAGCCGTTTCTGGTTACTGGCCGGTGAATGCTCCGAGGAGGTGGAGGTGAGGGAGCCCTCTGTTTTCTCTTCAGGTATGTTTCCAAACCCAAAATACTTGGTATCTACTGCTTCGATTTAGGTAGATGATACTAAAATTGGGAAGAAAAAGGGGAACAATGTTATGATTGAGAGATGATATTAAAAAGAAAAAAGGGTGGAAGGGGATGGTTGGTTGATTGGTCCATCTTGCAGATAAAGGAGCCATGAAGAAAAATGTTGTAGCTGGGAGCAAGAGTACTAGAATGGGCAGCAAATGAGGTGTATACAGCTGGGCAAGGGTGGCGGATCAACGTGGCGAGGCTTCTCGGATGAACGGCTGTGACATCTTCACACTGCTGCTGCTGCGGTTCTCAGTCTTCTTGTTTCTTCTAGATGGTAGCTGCTATTTTGCTGTTGATGTATTGGTTTGTGTAAGAATTATTTGCTCTGGGCTTTGTTGCCCCTCGGAGTTCAGAGTTGTTGTGGCCTTTGTTGGCCTTTTGGTGGGTTGTTTTTCATGTTGGTTGTGGGTTCTGTTCCGTTCTGTAATGTCTAGTACTTTGTTATGATTTCTACCCGTCTATTTGATATGTCGTTGGTTAACTGGAAATTGTTTTTCATCGTTGTATGGTTTTGTAGGCTATAATGATTACGCACACGTGTAGATGAAAGGCACGAATAAACAGTTTCAACAAAGACAACATAAATGATTTTTTATAAGTTTTATAGATGGAAACTTCTTTAGATGCAATGCCATCTCACAAACAACTCAGAAACAACTGTATGATTGATCATAAAACACATGCATTGTTGTTCAAAGAACCGTCTCATGAATAAATTGTACCATAATTGCGAACATAGTGTAAAACAGAAAAAAATGTTTGTTTGCAACAAAATAATCCTGGTTTGAAGCTTAAACTGGTTGAAAAACAATTGAGCCTACTCCATATTGTCTTCTGCACTGCCAAAATCCAGTGACCTCTTGCGTTGCGTCATTGGAGATTGCGTCGGGCTTGGCGACGACCCATGTGCTTCAATCTTTTTCTCTTTAACATCAATGTAACCATACAACTTAAGTTGTTCTTGGTCTTTCTCTGCCAACTCTCTAGCAAGACCCTCCATTTCTTGGATTCTCACTTCCTGTAGAAAACCATAGGAATTGTATTAGGAAGAACTCAAAAAAGACGTAGCCATAAACTAGATGCATGTAACATGTAAAATTTGAACCTCTGGATCAATGTCATCCTCGGGAAAACAACCCGTAGTTCTATTGTACACAATGTACAGGTGACATGTCTTGCTGCCATTCAGATCAGAAAGCATTTTTTGTACATCATCTGGTCCTGCAATCAAGAACATTCCTTCTGGCAGCTTCCACGTAGACCCGGGTGAGAAGTATTACAGTTCTGCTCCCAGTTTGCAAGCAAAAGTATCTCTCATTTCACTCATAATGAGATCGTAGGTCACTTTGGCGGGTTCAAAAATTCTGACTTCTGCCGGGTGTTCATCAAAGTATGCTCTCGGGACATGTGAAATCTCATCATCCCTCCTAACAAAAAATTCCATGACCAGCACCTAGTATCTCACATCAGAGTTAATACATTCAATGAGTAAAGGGGCAAACATATTTTTTATGAGCATAGCAACATTGCGGCGTTGTTACCTGCTTTTGTGGAATGTATCCTTCATGTGGAGTGACTGGGGATTGTGCCATCTCAAACCTTCTCACCTTGTTATGTGGAATGTATCCTTCATGTGGTGTGACTGGGGACTCTGCCATCACAGGTTTCTTATCCTGCGTATGAAACGTCGACAGTGGGTTTACACACAAGTTTTGAAAGGTCATACCATATCTTGGGTATGCATCGTTGCGAGGTACTTACAAGAGGAGAATTGACAATATGTTGTTGGGGTGGACTGATGTGGCATTGAACGGGTGACTCTATCGCAATGTCTCGAGTGAATGGCGACTGTGTCGTCTCATGATGCTTAGCCTACATACAATCGCTGACATAAGGTTGCCACAAATTGAAGATGTTTGTATCATAGAATACGTAGGTCCTTAATATATAGAATCGGTGCGAGATACTTACATGGGGAGAATAATTGAAGACATGTTGTCGGGGTGGCCGTGAGATCGCGCGGTCTTCTAACATATGTCCTTCCAAGCAGACCTTCTCCAGCATGGCCTTATAATCCATGTCCAACCGCTCCTGTAGCAGCTTACTGTCCATATCCGCACGTGCCTGCAACACATACGCATCCATCTTGACTCGCTCTGTCTGTATAATACTGTCCACAAGCTTCCGGTCCTTCTGCAACGTTTGATGCATTTCCTTGTAGCCAAGGACAAACTTTTTTTCCATGTACTCACAGTCCCGCTTATACTTTTCTTCAATCTCAAGACGCATCTTCGCCATCTTATGGGAAAACTCCTCACGCTCCTCCTTTATCATCCTGTCCACGTATGAACGTTCTTTTTTCAGTTTCTTATCTACCTCAGCGCGATCCTTTTGCACCTTCAAGTCGATCTCCGCACGGTTGTTATGCGCCTCTGAGACCATGGTCCCTACAGCAACACATATACCCATAGTATGAAAACTGTATCCACAACCTCATCCAACTAATTCGAAACAATACGACCATGAAAAAAATATTTAGAACCAGTTCGTACGATCAACTACTACAAACTATCAATCAAAAAGCTCTTGCATGACATCCTGTACTCCAATTACACCAGAACTACTCAACTATGGCAAAACTTGGATTTTCTAATCTCTTCGGAAATGACTTCTTGGTCGAATCAATGGAAAAAATAACCAGCACTGCAATCAAAGATGGGAGGAGCCGTGGAGGAGACCTTTTTAATCCGGCGTCGGCGTGGTCGCTTGAGAAGCGATGGCGTGATCCCGACGATGGCTATGTGAGGAGAAACAAGGTAGATGGGGATGGTTAGGATAGGGTAGATATGCGGTATAATGGGAAGGTATATATCCGTGATTGTAGGGTTAATTAGTTATTTTGAAGTAATGCGCTTCGATGCAAGTTTTTTTTACCGAGCGTGATCTTTTCGGGGCTTCCAAAACATGTGCACTGACCGCGGGTCCAACCACATATCACAGAAGCCCGAGCCATCGCCGTGCCCGTGCCAACCCGCCGCCCACCATTGCCTCCGTTTCCCTTGCCCCACCAAATTGTTATTCTTCTCCGGCGACGAAGCCTGCCATCGCCGGCAGACGGTGAGAGACGAGAGATGTCCATGTCCACTTCGGCCTCTCCGTCATCATGGCCGCGGTATGGTTCACTGCCAATGACCAGATGCCCCGACTGACCACACATCACGCCACTGAAGCGTTTGACAACCATATCGGAGAAGAATGGAAACCATGGGCGGGAATTTGTGAAATGCGAGAGCAAACCAGAAGCGGGGAAGGTTAAATCTATGTTCTGTTGTGTCTTTTTGCTATGAATTCTGACCCCAGATTTATATTTATTTCCTCGGAATTGGGATTTAGGGTTTCCCTTCCCTTTTTCAGAAGCTGAAAACATGCAAGCATTTTGAGTGGCTGGATGAATACGTTGAGAGGCTTCAAACGGATGGCTTAATTGATTTGCCCATTGATTTGAGGCATGGGGCAACCCTAGAGGCAGATCTGCCATCGGCGGTGGATAATAAGGGCTATGCCAATGTTCCTCTGATGGTGGCGGATGCGGAACTCAAGGTGGAATTGAAGAAGATGAACAAGAACTTAAGGCAGTTGATCGATCTGAATAAGCACGCAAATCTGATGGCCGCGGGATTTTATTTTTCAATAATTGTTGTGGGATTTGTTTACTTGTTGATCATCACTCATTAGAAGTTGTTAACAAATTATTTCAGTCAGCTTCTGTATAAGCAATGTCATTTGTGCTTAATGCCTTGTATGACCAGACCAAGGAAAAGCTCATTTGAAATCTATTGGAAAGGACAAATAAAATTGAAAAACTGATTACTTGTTTCCAAAATAAAATTTAGCAAAGAGGAAATAGCTCGAACATAACATAGTAGCCCGAACATAACATAGTACCACGAACATCAATATAGTTGATCTAACACAAATAGTACGATAATGATGATTTGTAAAGTAGCACATTACATCAAGGATTTATAAAGAACGCAAATTATTTTACTACGTTGTGATGTAACAACTCCAGAGGCACATCTGGAACATGGGAAACAAATAGATAAATCCCTTGATTTCCCAGGTACAGCAGCATCATCAAGAGTTAGGATGAAAAACAATGGTTATGGCACCATATTCTGCCATGTCTTGGGGCACAACACGATGAGGCAGTTTCTGTTTGAACAACAAATTTGTTATGTTAGCAAATTTGTAACTTATTCTTCTCTAAAAAAGGAAGAGCAATAAATTCATTCCAAGAATTTCCAGAAATAATTGTCAACCCATTTTCGTTGGTAATTACGAGATATGTTTGGCGCAATTAGTGGCTAACTAGGTTTTTTTTAGGAATAGTGGCTACTTGGTTTGATACATGCCAAACGTTACGTTCAGATTAGTTGCATTATTTCGTTCATTTTTTACCCAAAAAATCTATACAAAGTGTTAATTGGACAATGTGAACAATGTGGCACGAAGGTTGTTGGCCCAGCCAGTGGATGGACCGGATCGATGGTACCGGATGGAATCCATTGTAAACCAACCCTAAACCCTAAACCTAAAAAACCAGAAAACCCTGAACCCTAAACCCTGATAACCCTAACCCGCCACCCCCACCCACCCACACACACACGAAACCGTAAAAACATTCAAAATTTTGCCCCACATGGAAACCATTATGCATGAATTCTCTATGGGGTCATGGCATGCCATGAAGAAAGTTTGGGATCATTAGTACATGTACACGCAAGTACGATCTCTGACACTCGCATTTCCGGTCCCTGTACATGTACATGTAAACCAACCCAACATCGATCCGGTTCAGTGGATGGATGCATGCTCTATGTGGCACGAAGTATGTCGGCCGAGCCAGTCGACGGACCAGATCGATGCTACCGGAGGGATTCCATTGTAGACCAACGCTCGACCTCTATCAGGTGTGTGTGATAGGTCCACTGTAAGACAAACATAGTTCCGTCAACCCTAAAACCCTAAACAGTGATAACCCTAACCCCCCCACTAAACCGTAAAAATATTCAAAATTTTGCCCCACATGGAAACCACTATGCATGCATTCTCTATGGGGTCATGGGATGCCATGAAGAAAGTTTGGGATTATACACGCAAGTACGATCTCTGACACGCGCATTTCCGGCCTAGCATGTCAACACCCCAAAAGCACTAGCTGGGTTCCTCACCTGTATGAAACCAACCCAACATCGATCCGGTCCAGTGGATGGATGCATGCTCTATGTGGCACGGAGTTTGTCGGCTGAGCCAGTCAACGGACCGGATCGATGCTACCGGAGGGAATCCATTGTAGACCAACGCTCCACCAATGTCCGGTGTGTGTGCTACGTCCACCATAAGACAAACATAATTCCGTCAACCCTAAAACCCTTAAACCCTAAACCCTGATAACCCTTAACCCCCCCCACTAAACTGTAAAAACATTCAAAATTTTGCCCCACATGGAAACCATTATGCATCATTCTCTATGTGGTCATGGGATGCCATTAAAAATTTTTGGGATCATTAGTACATATACATGCAAGTACGATCTCTGACACGCGCATTTCCGGGCTTGCATGTCAACACTCAACCCTAAACCCTGATAACCCTAACCCCCCCACTAAACCTTAAACCCTGAACCCCTAAACCCCTAAACCCTAATAACCCAAAACCCCTAAACCCTAAACCCCTAAACCCCTAAACGAGTTGACAAGATTTTCTTATTTCTTTATATCATTTATCCAAATCTCACATAACTCACGCGGCCCACCTCTCCCTAAATCCCGTGATTACAGCTCCACATTCTAACCACCCGGGCCGTCCGCACCTCCCACAACCGCTGCAAGATCAGATCAGAGACGCCGGTCGCCCACAGAATACAGGAGTCGGCGGCCACCACTCGCTGCCCACCGCCAACGTGATCTGAGGGCTCAGACGTCAGTGTTCTTCTCGCCGCCTCCTCCTCGCGTGAACGCATCGTTTTTCCTTTGCGCTGTCGACCGGGCTATACCAGCACTTATAGTTTGCGACGCACTAACCGCTGCCATCTACTCCGTGGCACCGTCTCTGAGATAAGGTATTACCTGATCGTAACTCTTTATAATCGTTGTCCACCGCTCCTTTAGTAGTTGAACCCTCATAGGTTTTGCACCCAAATAGGTTCTGTGCTTAAACCCATAAGTGGATCATATGTTAAATGACCCAGTTAATTTTGTTAAAATTAATTCTCTGCTAATTTTGTTATACATTTTCCAATTTTGTTCAGATTAATTGAGCCGGATTTTATCATTGCATATGAGCCAGCAATGTCAGTTTCAGATACGAACCTTCATAATGGAGAAAAGCCCATCTCCGAAATTACCGATGCGGTAAGTAATTGACTGTTTGTGTACAATCGTTTCGTACACATAATTCATGTGTACTCAGTATAATTTAATGGCATGTAACAGGAACTCGCCGAAAAGCATGGTCATATGAAGTTAGTATGCTCACAGACAAGGTTCGGAAAAACCATGAAACTGTTGTCACAAGACCACAAAAAGTACATCATATCAGAAACCAGTCTTGGCGGTCTAACCCAGATGCATGAAGTGACTCTACGGCGCATAATGTTGGTTAGACTAGCCAAGAGCATAGATATGGACATGCAATCCATTACCATCGGTAGAATGCCAATTCCTATAACAAAAGAGGACGTGCAAGGTATATTTGGCATTCCGATAGAAGGGGAGGATATAGAGCCACATTTGGAAATGCAAACCGACACAGAATTGTTTACCGCCTATGCAAACAATGGGCAAATTTTGATTTCTGACCTTGAAACGGCGATCCGAGCTTCCAAAGCCCTAGACGGCGATTTCCTGAGACGGTTCATTCTGTACGCAATTGGTACTGTTCTAGCACCAACAACACAACGTTATGTGGACTCGAAATTTCTCAACCTTGTTACAGATCTTGAAAACTTTCGGAAATTTAACTGGGGATGTTTCACACTTAATCACTTCTTCAAGTCTGTTCACAAGTTTAGAAATCGAGATCACATAAATCTACAAGGAAATCTAATTCTGCTCCAGGTTAGTGCTAGATCACTACTTAATGTCCTTTAATTATTGTTCTGTTGCATATCTGTATGGTGATGAACTAATTTATTGTGTAGTATTGGTACTGGGAGCACGTGCGTAGTGGCCGATTAATGTATGCTTCTAGACCCCCTCCATTGATCGCACAATGGGACAAAATGATGGCTACTTTAAGAAGCGATGCTTACGAGAAAGGAGGTCTTCATAACGGGCTGGTACCTATCTACAATTGAACTTTCTATATCCGATTTTTTATTTGGTACTAATGGTTCATTATATTTTGTAAAAATAGGCTGTCATAGAAATTTGTGCTCCTCAACGACCGTCCGAGAATTCTAATAATTTTCCAAGAAAAAAAGATGAACATGTGCATCAACATGATTCGTATCGAGCACCATCACAAGGACAGCAATTTAGTAGCCAGCAAGTATGTGCTCCAAAGACTATTTGTTTTTGCAATATCACAAATAGGTGTCATGGAACCTCATTCATTTAGCTATTGTTATCAACGGGGTTTTATTTTGTTTACACAGATTGAAATGGTAGTTGAAGTCATGAATGCACGCATTGCTGATCATGAAAAGAAGGTAGGCAGGAAGTTAATGGAAATTGAGCACAGATTTGATGTCAAATACCAGACTCTAGGTGAAGACTTGATCGACATGAAGACTAAAACTGGCACTAATCCTAGGTTGTCGAAGGCCGAAGACGAAATTAAAGACTTAAGGAGGGAACTCCATGTATGTCATACTGTGCATTTTGTATTTTTTATGAATATGTTCCTTCATGTTCATTATTGTTTGCATTGTTACAGGAATTAAAATACGAATTTACAAGCAACCGACAATCAGTGTCACAGAAAGGAGGCGTGCAGGTGATCAATATGGCCCAACACGTCAATATCTAAAAGTAACAAACTAATGATGAACTACCTTTGTTCATTGTAGGATCAAGTCAATGTGTGCAATTCATCCCTGACAGGAACTCCTAGGGCTAGCCAATTCACGATAGGGACTTCGAGTACATCAAGTGCAAGACATGTGACGGAAAACAATGAGGAACCACAATTAACTCCGATGAAGCCTGTCTTTGGTAATGATTACAAGTTCACGGATAAGGACATAGAGACAGCCGTTTACATCCGCGGAACATACGACCCTGTTGAAATAGCTAGAATCGGAGACATTACCCTCACAACAGAAAATCTGAAGCGAAATTTGGACGACAAATACATTTATGGTGATGTAAGCCCATTATACTCTATTCTACATCATTACTGCAACAACTGTCTTATTATTGTATGATTGAAAATTTGGCAGGTTATTATGGCATATGCTTGCATTAGCCAAATTGAGAATGATACTACCTCAATCATATCCCCTCAAGAAACCGAAAAGCTGTTACAAATGAAGGGGGTGGTTCCTGTTGGACGTGCAGCCTCATGGTTAGCTCGTGTAGCAGGAAAATTTGTAGGGCGCCGAAAGGTACACGTTTTCCACACTTTCATAGTTTACGTACACACTGTACACGACAAATTTTGGTTCTCAACCCAACCCAAATTTTACTGCAGGTGCATGTCCCACTGAATGTACACCAAAACCATTGGATGCTAATGATGTTTAATTTTGACAAAAAAGAAATTCAGACTCTGAACTCCATGAATTATCATTGCGACAAGACCAAGGAAGATTCTCTTATAAGTGTTCTCTTGCTGCCTCTTTTGATCCGCATGGAACATGAGCTCCCAAAGTACCGTAACCCTATGTATAACTCGTCGTACCCTAGGTGGACTCGATTCAGTTCTGCATTGACGAAGCTGTCAAGAAAGGGTTGATATCACCAGCTAAGAACATCAATTTTGCCGAATGGACCAAAAAACGCTATGAGAACATACCACAACAGACCGATGGGTACGCATGGCCTCATAAATTATTATTTGCGTACATGAATAAGATTGCTGATCTTTAACTAAACATCGCAGGACATCCTGTGCGGTTTGGACACTGCAGTACATGTTTCCATGGAACGGGGATGAAATGACCGATATTTTGAACCAGGTAATTGAATGCCTAATTTAAATTTGTACTTTGTTTAGCTTGAAAGCTATGCTGACGTCAGTGTCGGTTATCCAATATAGGCAAGGATAGATATTTTCAGGTGGAAAATATGTACAGCCTTACTGCATTCAAATTGCAATGCGCTTCGTCTCGAATCATATAATTTCCCCATAACGGTTAGCGCTACATGAAGAATATATCATTTATTTCATAAGTCTCATGATTAGAACTAACGCAACACTCTCTCTTATACAGAAGGAGGTGTACAATGCCCAGCAAGCAGTTCTACCTGATGCTTCAGAAGAGGACGCACAATTAGTCAACAATCCTGATGGTTCCAACGAACCTGACACATCCAACTCCCAGAAGGATACCGGTGCACCCAACTCCCCCAAAAATGGTGCACCCAACTCCCCCAAAAGGAAGAGAGCACGTGGACGCCCGAGAAAGCTAGTCGATCCCGAGGAAGCAGCAAAAACAAAGAGTCTTAAAGAACTGAAACTTAAATTTGACAGCAAGACCATAGCCAACCAAGTGTCTTCGTTACCATCACGGTCACGCAGAGAGAATAAACCAGCACCAGCTTTATTGAGCCCATTTAAACACAAATAGTTAGCATCAATTGATACATGCTCATGCTCATGCTCTACTTTTAGCATCATTTGATACATGTTTTCTTCTTATCAGAAAGTGGAAATACGTACTTTTGGCAATCATGAGCATCCTCTACTTATTGCAATATCTAATGCATTGATACATTCTCATGCTCATGCTCTACTTTTAGCATCATTTGATACACGTTTAGTTCTTAGCAGAAAGTGGAAATAGGTACTTTTGGCAATCATGAGCATCCTCTACTTATTGCAATATCTAATGCATTGGTACATGCTCATGCTCATGCTCTACTTTTAGCATCATTTGATACACGTTTAGTTCTTATCAGAAAGTGGAAATAGGTACTTTTGGCAATCATGAGCATCCTCTACTTATTGCAATATCTAATGCATCATCAGTACAAAGCTTGATTTGGCAATAGGTGGAATCGACAATCATTTGCATGCTTTAATTTTGTCAAAAATTAATGCATAGTTCAGTTGTAACTGCTCATAGATATGGCAGGAACATGATGAGTTATACACTAAACATAGTCATGCCAAGCTATAACTACCATAGTCATATTATTAGAGTTCCTAGCATGCATCACCGTACGGCAGAATAACACAGCAACCATAACATAAACCACCGTACGATACTTGAGTTGCTAAGGCCTTGTACAATGCAAGGTGCTTAGGGGAGTTGCTTATAGAAATAAACCAGACTTTTCTTAAGCACATGTGCTTATTTGTACAGGGTAGACGCATAACTAGGCGTCTCTCCTATAGAAATAGGCATCGGTGCTTCAGAAAAACCCTGTTTATTTTTCTAAGCACCACCCTAAGCATCTAGCATTGTACAAGGCTTAACATGCATCACCAAAATAGTATTAACAACTTGGAACACTAAACCAGAGTAGCAGCAAACTCTTAACATAAACGGCAGATCAACCACCGCTCAGCATAGGTTCAGACACACCATAGGACATCAGTTTTAGAGTCGAACAACAAAGAAACATAGATAACATAAGAGGACACGGCGGTCCTGGGGCAGCAGCAGCACTCTAGCAGCACATCACTTCTCTCCCTTCTTCAATGCATGTTGTAGGGCTCATTGACTTTGACAATCTCGAGGAAGCGTGCGTAGGCCGCATGTTTAGCCAGAGTACTGGCACTACGCTTCTTACCATGTCCATTGCCAGTGCTGAAGGCATGCTGGATCATGCCATCTATGCCGCCACCGATCACCTTGCAACAGAAAGGGCACCCAATCTTGCCAAAGAAACGGTACTTGATCTTCCCAGCAATCAGATGCCTCAGGGTGTACCGGCTCTTGTTGTGCCTGCTGTCCATGCTGTAGTCCACGTCGTCGTCATCCTCCTGTGAATTAGTGAATTAGTACACATAGAAGAACTCAGCTAATCTATTATGGTACATTGCCTTTAATTAAATGTTTTGAAAGTACACATGTGTAACATGGCAACTATCTATTTGCTAGAAATAAGGCGTATGTGCACATACATAATTGAGCCAAAGAAATTGACATGCATAAATATGGACGGTGGAATAGTTGCATTTATAGATTGGTGCACAAGTAGTACATAATTAACACATGAAAGACTTCATGAAGTGGCTTGGTTTAATGATATTTGATACTTGTTACAGGTGTAATTCTTATTGGAATCAGAAAATTGGCTTCATTATACTCCTCCATGTTTCACACAAGGGGGGTTTGTTCTATCTACTGGAATGAAGAAACCATTATTCTTTCTGACAGCGGCAATACTGCTTCTCCAACATTGTTAGACCCTGATAAGTTTCAGAAGGAAATTGGTAAAGGAGCTATGGGGTGTCTCACTGCTCATATTGATGAGAGATGTGGCTGTGATCATCTAGATAACATACTGTGGAAAATTGGCTAGATGAAATGTTTTGATTTTTTGGTATCCAGTGGATATGTAGTGTCAGCCCATAATTATTAAGGGAGCGATCACTTCCTTTGCAAAATGGAAATTTGTATAGAATTTGCAAATGGATCATCTATGAACATGTGTGCAAATTAATTCATCTACATAAACTAAAATGAATCAGGAACTGCAGCATTTTGTCACTGTCCTGGGGAAGCCAATGGTGTGGCACATGAGATCGCTAGAAATAGCTATGAGAATCCTGCCATATATCCATTGTTTAACCCACTTTTTTCATTAATGTATCCCTACCATGAACATTATCTTGTATTTGGGTTCATTACCCCACTTCTTTCATTAATGTATCCCTTGTGAAACTTATGCTCATCTAGTTAACAAGACAAACCCCAATGCCATGAAAAAAAAACAGAGTATCTGCTGGAATCAGAATGTGAATCAGATTTAAAAATCCAGATCCAACATGAAGATCTATGCTAGATCCCTACAATCCTACATACGTACAACTAGCACGCCCAAATGAATTTGATGCTCATCTAGTTAACAAGAAAAACCTCAATGCCATGAAAAAAACCAGAGTATCTGCTGGAATCAGATTTATAAATCTAGATCCAACATGAAGATCTATGCTAGATCCCTACAATCCTACATACGTACAACTAGCACGCCCAAGTGAAATTGATGCTCATCTAGTTAACAAGAAAAACCCCAATGTCATGAAAAAAACAGACCAAAAAATAGAGTAATACCTCAGATAGCTCATCGATGGCATCCTCCTCGAAGTCGCTGCCCTTCCTGCAATCTACGTCGAACTCCTTTATGGCATTCGCCTCGTAGAGCTCATCGATTTCGTCATGCACCTGGCGCTTCAGCCTTCTCATCTCCTCCTCCTCCAGATCTTCCCCGACCTTGTGCTCGCCGACGGGTGCCTCGACGGCTGCGATGGCAGCGGGAGCAGGCACATCGGTCGCTGCCGCCAGCTTTCGCCGCTACGGCGGACTCAGCCGCTCCACCCACGGCAGCAGCCACGGCAGCAAACTGCTCTGCTCCGATGATGGTTGCCTCCGGCTCGTCTGCCGCATCTTCACGGCCACGTTTCATCATCGGTCGAAGACAGGAGGAGGGAGGCGTAGGAAGGGAGGAGGGAGGCGTATGAAGGGAGGAGGGTATTGAGGAAGGAGGAGAGGGTGGTGAGGTGGTGAGGAAGGAAGAGAGGGTGGTTAGGTTCGGGAGAGGGCGAGGGTTTTCTACCCGATTTGGGGAAGAAATGCACTGCTCCTGCCTCTTGGAGTTACCGAGGCGCCACGGGTGCCGATTTGACTTGACACACCCACCCGGTCGTCCCCATTCCACGTGGGGACGTGGCAGTCGTGCACCTCCTGCGGTTTGCCATCAATTGCTATCGGTCTCACAAGTGGGTCCCCTTGCCATCCACACAATCGCTTAAAATAAATCGGTTTTTTCTGTATGGATTTTCTAAGGTTTTTGCAACGATAAAATGCTTAAAACACTTCTGACATGTTGTGATGTTTTCGGTAATAAATGGTCTACTCGCTGGGATTATTCCACTGTGTGATGTTTTCTACGTGCCAGGTTGTAGTATGAAATGCTAACTGTTCTATATGGTAGTGGCTGGTCTCTAATTGGACCGAAATGTTGAACTAGTATCAATGGTAGAGGCATTTCGTTGTGCGCCACATCCAACAGTTCACATAATTAATTATCCAAAGATTAAGGTATCAAACCCTTGGTCATACATAGCAACATTTCGTTCCTAAAAATTAAGGTACTTCCACATTCAAACTAACTAATACTACAAATTCGAAGGAACTACTTAATACATTAACAGCACATAGGGAAGTAGCCCTGGTCCAACGGCTTGAGAAAGGACGAACAGAAGCTGAAAGAAGAAGGATCAGCCAGTAGCAGCACCATCAGCCTCCCAGCCTCACAACTTCAGCCAGCCTGGTGAACTCCAGGTTTTTTCCTGCAAAACACACATGGGATGTTGGAGGCAAGAAAATAAATATGCCAGGGGTCTTGTCATGGCATCTAATCGCACGGAATGCTAGTACAAATGATGGAGAACAAAACATCCAACCTGAGCAAATTCATAGGAGTTATAGATCCATGGATACCATCAAGAAAAAATGCTCAGTTTTAATTCAGACACAAGACTTGGTGAAAACATGCATATTCATATCAGCAACATTGATATGGCATCTTTGCAAGCTTGGGTCAGTGACTTGTCTTGTGTTTCATGGCATGACAATAATTTTAACAATAAATAGGCATGAAATTGACCCAAACTCATGTACAAAGTTAGGCCATATGATGCATGGATTAATTCACAAATAAATGACAAAATGCCAACTTTGTATAGAATTTGCAGTACTGAAATATTTCAGTGTGTACTGAAACTACAGTAGTGAAATAATTCAGTGTGCATCAGTGTGTACTGAAATTGTAGTAACGAAATATTTTAGTGCCTATCGGTGTGTATGAAAATATTTCAGTGTCTACCACTAGAACATTACTAATTTTTCCTAGGGTTCATATGATGCTTAGGGTTCACATACATCATAATCCATCCTCCAAATCCATATACTCAAATATTCATGCAATTCATTGGAGATTAAAATGCCATCTAGCATTCCCTCTCTGAGCTATTATGATCAGTATCACCATGATGTAAGTACGAGCAGTAGAAAGATGAGGAGTGGGGAAGCTTACTCTAAACATAGCTACCGCCGCCGTTCAGACGAGGAGAGCGGCGAGGGAAGCGTGGAGAACGGCGGGGAAGCGAGGTCGCGACCATTGTCCTCCTCATCTTGCGCTTCGAAGTCTCCGGTGACTCGGTTGGAGGCTGCACAATCTGCAACGGCACCTCGTGCACGGTGGGTTCCTGATCCAGTGGATGCTCTACCCTGGATCTGAACGCCCACCACCTCCACCTGGTCCACTCGCTGGACGAATTGGCCTGCTCCATCGCCCAGAGGAGGATCTCGATCTTCTGAATCGGTTGCGCGGGCTGGGGGAAAAGCTTTGCCCTCTCCTTCTTCGTCAAATTCTTGAGAGTGGCCATTGCCGTCCAGCTCATCTGCCTTGTGTTGTCAAACCAAGAACGGATCTCCCTCAACCTGGCCAACTTGACCTGGTCGCCGCCGGCGATCTGCACGAAGTCGGTGTTCTCGCCGCCAGCCATCAGCTCGATCTGCCGTGGAAGAGGGGGTGGGGGTGGGTGGGGGGGGGGGTTTGCCTGAGTGGAGCGAAGTTGCAGCGGCAAGAAGGAGGAGATGACTGCGGTGGACTTGGAGGAGAGGGAGGAGATGGCCGCCGATGAGTAATTGTGGAATGTGTAGCACCATGGCGGCGGTTATGCATTCGACGAGAGTGGCGGTGCGTGCATATTTTCCTAGGACTAAACTGCCCCTAGATTAAAACGCGTCCCCACCTTGTCACGAGTACCGGCCCCACTCGTTTTAGTACTTTCGCGTACTTTCATCGGAGTACTACCCAGTACTTCGTATTTGTCTGCCGTTAGATCGACATCAACGAACCGTTCTAAAAAAGCCCAACCACTCTAAAACTTGTAATTCTTCATATCCGGAAATATCAACATTTTTGGTACTCCAACTAACTATATTGGGAAGCTTAGAATATAGAAGTTTCAAGAAACAGTAGAGAGATTGTTTCAGCGCTCCAAGGTTGTTTAAGTGACACGTGACCAGGCCAAAAACACGCATATAGTTTACACTTAAACTAGGGTCTGGAGTAAAAAAGAGCTCCTAACCTAACCTAGCCATCCGGCGATCTGTTTTCAGTGCAAGGAGACGTTCATGTCGATTACGAAGGCGTATGCGACGACTTCATCAATCTCAAGAGGATATGCCGGCTCAATTTCTCGGAGGTGCTCATAGGGGTAGAGTGTGCGTGCGTGCGTTCATAAGAATGAGTGTATGTGCCTATGTATGAGCATCTGCCTATGTACTGTGTTAAAAAAAACTAACCTAGGAACTATTATATTATGTTACTGAGCCAGTTATTCTGTCAAGTCAAAGTCGAGAGCTTTGAATGTGATAAATCCTCGACGCCAATTTTGACCCCCAAAGCTATGCTGAATTTTGCAGTCAGATTAATTGTATACTTATTAATGTCTTGCACATGCTATCTCTTTCAACCTTTCATTCATAGTGGCAGCTTTCACAGCGTCACGTCTGTCTTGGACTTATATGAGTCAATTATCCAAACGCAACTAACAGTCAACAGCATTTTCCACTGTGAGTAACAAGACTTCTTAGCTGAATTTTGTAGTATCAACTTTGAAGATGACAGCAATTATCATCTGTGTCGTGATGTAGTAAACGCTTATCCTTTGGTTAACTTGTGTGATGGAAGATGCTGCCGGCCACTTCACGTCAAAGCAACACAAAGATTTCTACAGAAGCTTCCGATGGCACAGGCCGGCAACCAGGTCTTGCAGTAAGAATATATATGTTCTAGGGGCCATTTCTTCTTCCTAGTTACCATTGTTTTTTTATACGAAATATCCATAAAATTAACCTAAGCTCACTAGTTTATTTTTTGCATTGGCATTTGCTATTTATCAGTTGGCTGGAGAACGAATTTGTATGAGTCTATTTTGAGGGAGAAAGAGAGTGTTGAGTATATTAGCAATTTTTTGATTAATTTAATCCATGAATAAGTCATGAACATGTCATTGACTGTGTTGAACATATATTACAAATAGCATACACATCTACATATAACGCTAGTACGGTTAACATGAAAATAAACAGGAGCGGGATAAACGAGTTATACCCTCTTGTTGGCCGGTTCGCAGCTGCGGCGGCGACGACGGTCGTGGCAAGCGTTCCTCTCGACTTAGGCGGACATGGCGATGACAAAGGTGACGAGAACATAGACGAACATCGCTGAGAAATTGTGTAAGAGACGCCCCTTTAAAACCTAATCGCTTCTCTCCTGTACAAGATCTCAGGAAGCGGGGTTCTGGAGGCCTGCTTGCCATGCATGCGATGGACGGGATAGGATTGCTAGCGGCAACAACAGGGAGAGGAATGACGATAGGCAGTGCGCGTGGACGCAGAACAGATGTGATCTGATCTTGGGTGGCAGCTATGGTTGCCAACGCCTCCATTGTAAAGGCACAATCCAGTAGGGAGATGTGGGATGGGCCCATGTCCGAGTCGGTAATATCCCACGATCCGACATCTCAAATTCGTGGCGCGTCTATTAAGGGCTCTGTTTTTGACCAGCAAAAATAAGCGAACACATGACATAGGTTTGAGCTTGGCTCATTCAGAAAACACGACACGCGCGCGACGCGAGGCAGAGGAGGAGCGCATGGAAACCACCCCTCTTCTCAAGCTCCAATGGCATGTAGAAGCGGATTGCTTCTAAAGGGCTAAACTCTTCATCCACTAGCGGGCTGGTACAAAACTCCCCCCCGCCAAGTCATAACACCCATATGGGGCCTTAAAGATTTTTCTAAAATTGTTGGATGGGCCTAATGCTCACTGCATATTTCAAGCTTGCAAGGTTGGGTTTGCTTGCACACATGAATGGCACATAGAACCATTGGCTAAAGTGAAATTTGGGGTTAATTTCAACTTAGCTTGCCACGTCATACAACCGAACCTTATGTCGTAATGACGTGAATGCCAAACTTCACCATACATGTGGTGATAACTCTGGATCCCTCGAGAACGTTTACTACTCAAGCAACGTTTCACTTAGTTTAGTTCTCTCTAACTTTTCCTTGTAGTTTAGTTAAACACTCTTTTTAGTCGTCTACCTAGCAACCGACCATAGTAGGCTATTTCCAAACTCCGGTTTGAGTGCGTATGAACTACATAAAAGTGACAACACAGTTGCGGGGTTTATGGTGCCATCCTATTCACTCCCTGTAGGATCGACATTCACTTATCCAAAAGTGATACAACAACCCTATGTAGTCGCATGACATCAAGCACTTTCTAATGCCGTTCTTGAGGAGCATATCGATTGGTTATTATTTACCCCTTGCATGTAGTTTATTTATGTTGTTGCTGGTTGACCAAAAGTACCAAAAACATATATTTCTTTGAGATGTCTTCTATAGGAACCACCGTGTCTGCAGGGAAACAAATTAAAGAGAGAGAACAAAAACTATGCTCAAAACCGTTATTCCTTTAAACGTATTGAAGTGGGTGATAAATTGGAGGCATTGGATTTTTGCGCTCAAGGTATGTTTAAGTTCCCTTTACCTTGTGAGCATTGCAGGTCCAATTGCCATATGAGCTTCAGCTACAAATTTCGTATGATAGGACTGCCTCGGTCATACCCGCGCTCATGGTCGCGAGCAACAGAAGGTCCGGAACGAAAGACAGTCGATGGTATGATTGCTCACGCTCATACCTACGGTCGTAGCACTGTCGGTCATGCAAGAGCATCTGCACAGAGCGATCGATGGTGTGTGGTCATGATCATACTCGTGCTCGTACCTGAAGTCAACCCCGACAAATGGAAACCTCCAGATTCAAAGACAGCATCTGGTACGAGTGTTTGTGCTCGTATCGGCGCTGGTAACGAAGGACGACACTCAGCGTCGACTACCAGAATGAACGATGCCATCAAGTATGACCACACTGTAGGGGAGCGTAGTAATTTCAAAAAAATTCCTACGCACACGCAAGATCATGGTGATGCATAGCAACGAGAGGGGAGAGTGTTGTCTACGTACCCTCGTAGACCGGCAACGGAAGCGTTGACACAACGTAGAGGAAGTAGTCGTATGTCTTCCCGATCCGACCGATCCAAGTACCGAACGTACGGCACCTCCGAATTCTGCACACGTTCAGCTCGATGACATCCCTCGAACTCCGATCCATCCGAGTGTTGAGGGAGAGTTTTGAAGGAAATATGCCCTAGAGGCAATAATAAAGTTATTATTTATTTCCTTATATCATGATAAATGTTTATTATTCATGCTAGAATTGTATTAACCGAAAACATAATACATGTGTGAATACATAGACAAACAGAGTGTCACTAGTATGCCTCTACTTGACTAGCTCATTAATCAAAGATGGTTATGTTTCCTAACCATGGACAAAGAGTTGTCATTTGATTAACGGGATCACATCATTAGTTGAATGATCCAATTGACATGACCCATTCCATTAGCTTAGCACCCGATCGTTTAGTATGTTGCTATTGCTTTCTTCATGACTTATACATGTTCCTATGACTATGAGATTATGCAACTCCCGTTTGCCGGAGGAACACTTTGTGTGCTACCAAACGTCACAACGTAAATGGGTGATTATAAAGGTACTCTACAGGTGTCTCCAAAGGTACATGTTGGGTTGGCGTATTTCGAGATTAGGATTTGTCACTCCGATTGTCGGAAAGAGTATCTCTGGGCCCTCTCGGTAATGCACATCACATAAGCCTTGCAAGCAGTGCAACTAATGAGTTAGTTGCGAGATGATGTATTACGGAACGAGTAAAGAGACTTGTCGGTAACGAGATTGAACTAGGTATTGAGATACCGACGATCGAATCTCGGGCAAGTAACATACCGATGACAAAGGGAACAACATATGTTGTTATGCGGTCTGACCGATAAAGATCTTCGTAGAATATGTAGGAGGCAATATGAGCATCCAGGTTCCGCTATTGGTTATTGACCGGAGACGTGTCTCGGTCATGTCTACATTATACTCGAACCTGTAGGGTCCGCACGCTTAAGGTTTCGATGACAGTTATATTATGAGTTTTGATGTACCGAAGTTAGTTCGGAGTCCCGGATGTGATCATGGACATGACGAGGAGTCTCGAAATGGTCGAGACATAAAGATTGATATATTGGACGGCTATATTCGGACTACGGAAGTGTTCCGGGGAAGTTTCGGATAAAACCGGAGCACCGGGGGGTTACCGGAACCCCCCGGGGGGTTAATAGGCCTCATGGGCCTAAAGTGGAGAAGAGGAGGGGCTGCCAGGGCAGGCCGCGCGCCCCCTCTCCCCCTAATCCGAATTGGACAAGGAGGGAGGGGCGGCGCCCCCCTCTCCTCTCTCCCTTCCTTCCCCCTCTCCTAATTGGACAAGGAAAGGGAGGGGAGTCCTACTCCCGGTAGGAGTAGGACTCCTCCTGCGCTCCTCCTACTAGGGCCGCCCGCACCCCCTTGGATCCTTTATATACGGAGGCAAGAGGCACCCCATAGACACAAGTTGATCCACGTGATCATATTCTTAGCCGTGTGCGGTGCCCCCTTCCACCATAGTCCTCGATAATATTGTAGCGGTGCTTAGGCGAAGCCCTGCGACAGTAGTACATCAAGATCGTCACCACGCCGTCGTGCTGACGGAACTCATCCCCGACACTTTGCTGGATCGGAGTCCGGGGATCGTCATCGAGCTGAACGTGTGCTAGAACTCGGAGGTGCCGTAGTTTCGGTGCTTGATCGGTCGGGCCGTGGAGACGTACGACTACATCAACCAAGCTAACGCTTCCGTTGTCGATCTACAAGGGTACGTAGATCACACTCTCCCCCTCTCGTTGCTATGCATCACCATGATCTTGCGTGAGCGTAGGAATTTTTTTGAAATTGCTACGAAACCCGACAGTGGAATCCGAGCCTAGGTTTTATATGTTGATGTTATATGCACGAGTAGAACACAAATGAGTTGTGGGCGATATAAGTCATACTGCTTACCAGCATGTCATACTTTGGTTCGGCGGTATTGTTGGACGAAGTGGCCCGAACTGACATTACGCGTACGCTTACGCGAGACCGGTTCTCCCGACGTGCTTTGCACATAGGTGGCTTGCGGGTGACAGTTTCTCCAACTTTAGTTGAACCGAGTGTGGCTACGCCCGGTCCTTGTGAAGGTTAAAACAGCACCAACTTGACAAACTATCGTTGTGGTTTTTATGCGTAGGTAAGATTGGTTCTTGCTTAAGCCGTAGCAGCCACGTAAAACTTGCAACAACAAAATAGAGGACGTCTAACTTGTTTTTGCAGGGCATGTTGTGATGTGATATGGTCAAGACATGATGCTAAATTTTATTGTATGAGATGATCATGTTTTGTAACCGAGTTATCGGCAACTGGCAGGAGCCATATGGTTGTCGCTTTATTGTATGCAATGCAATCACGCTGTAATGCTTTACTTTATCACTAAGCGGTAGCGATAGTCGTGGAAGCATAAGATTGGCGAGACGACAACGATGCTACGATGGAGATCAAGGTGTCGCGCCGATGACGATGGTGATCACGACGGTGCTTCGAGGATGGAGATCACAAGCACAAGATGATGATGGCCATATCATATCACTTATATTGATTGCATGTGATGTTTATCTTTTATGCATCTTATCTTGCTTTGATTGATGGTAGCATTATAAGATGATCTCTCACTAATTATCAAGAAGTGTTCTTCCTGAGTATGCACCGTTGCGAAAGTTCTTCGTGGTGAGACACCACGTGATGATCGGGTGTGATAGGCTCTACGTTCAAATACAACGCGTGCAAAACAGTTGCACGCGCGGAATACTCAGGTTATACTTGACGAGCCAAGCATATACAGATATGGCCTCGGAACACGGAGACCGAAAGGTCGAGCGTGAATCATATAGTAGATATGATCAACATAGCGATGTTCACCAATGAAACTACTCCATCTCACGTGATGATCGGACATGGTTTAGTTGATTTGGATCACGTAATCACTTAGAGGATTAGAGGGATGTCTATCTAAGTGGGAGTTCTTAAGTAATATGATTAATTGAACTTAAAATTATCATGAACTTAGTCCTGGTAGTATTTTGCAAATTATGTTGTAGATCAATAGCTCGCGTTGTTGCTTCCCTGTGTTTATTTTGATATGTTCCTAGAGAAAATTGTGTTGAAAGATGTTAGTAGCAATGATGCGGATTGGATCCGTGATCTGAGGTTTATCCTCATTGCTGCACAGAAGAATTATGTCCTTGATGCACCGCTAGGTGACGGACCTATTGCAGGAGCAGATGCAGACGTTATGAACGTTTGGCTAGCTCAATATGATGACTACGTGATAGTTTAGTGCACCATGCTTAATGGCTTAGAATCGGGACTTCAAAGACGTTTTGAACGTCATGGACCATATGAGATGTTCCAGGAGTTGAAGTTAATATTTCAAGCAAATACCCGAGTTGAGAGATATGAAGTCTCCAACAAGTTCTATAGCTAAAAGATGGAGGAGAATCGCTCAACTAGTGAGCATGTGCTCAGATTGTCTGAGTACTACAATCGCTTGAATCAAGTGGGAGTTAATCTTCCAGATAAGATAGTGATTGACAGAATTCTCTAGTCGCCATCACCAAGTTAGTAGAACTTCGTGATGAACTATGATATGAAAGGGATAACGGAAACGATTCCCAAGCTCTTCGTAATGCGGAAATTGACGAAGGTAGAAATCGAGAAAAACATCAAGTGTTGATGGTAGACAAGACCACTAGTTTCAAGAAAAGGGCAGAGGGAACAAGGGGAACTTCAAGAAGAACAGCAAGCAAGTTGCTGCTCAAGTGAAGAAGCCCAAGTCTGGTCCTAAGCCTAAGACTAAGTGTTTCTACTGCAAAGGGACTGGTCACTGGAAGCGGAACTACCCCAAGTGATTGGCAGATAAGAAGGATGGCAAAGTGAACATAAGTATATTTGATATACATGTTATTGATGTGTACTTTACTAGTGTTTATAGCAACCCCTCAGTATTTGATACTAGTTCAGTTGCTAAGATTAGTAACTCGAAACGGGAGTTGCAGAAGAAACAGAGACTAGTTAAGGGTGAAGTAACGATGTGTGTTGGAAGTGGTTCCAAGATTGATATGATCATCATCGCACACTCCCTATACTTTCGAGATTAGTGTTGAACCTAAATAAGTGTTATTTGGTGTTTGCGTTGAGCATGAATATGATTTGATCATGTTTATTGCAATACGGTTATTCATTTAAGTTAGAGAACAATTGTTGTTCTGTTTACATGAATAAAACCTTCTATGGTCATACACACCAACGAAAATGGTTTGTTGGATCTCGATTGTAGTGATACACATATTCATAATATTGAAACCAAAAGATGCAAAGTTAATAATGATAGTGCAACTTATTTGTAGCACTGCCATTTAGGTCATATTGGTGTAAAGCGCATGAAGAAACTCCATGCTGATGGGATTTTGGAATCACTTGATTATGAATCACTTGATGCTTGCGAACCATGCCTCATGGGCAAGATCACTAAGACTCCATTCTCCGGAGCGAGCAACTGACTTATTGAAAATAATACATACTGATGTATGCGGTCCGATGAGTGTTAAAGCTCACGGCAAGTATCGTTATTTTATGAACTTCACAGATGATTTGAGCAGATATGGGTATATCTACTTGATGAGACATAAGTCTGAAACATTTGAAAAGTTCAAAGAATTTCAGAGTGAAGTGGAAAATCATCGTGACAAGAAAATAAAGTTTCTACGATCTGATCGCGGAGACAAATATTTGAGTTACGAGTTTGGTCTTCAATTAAAACAATGTGGAATAGTTTCACAAACTCATGCCACATGGAACACCTCAGCATAATGGTGTGTCCGAACGTCATAACCGTACTTTATTGGATATAGTGCAATCTATGATGCCTTTTACCGATCTACCACTATCGTTTTGGGGTTATGCATTAGAGACAGCTGCATTCACGTTAAAAGGGCACCATCTAAATCTGTTGAGACGACACCATATGAACTGTGGTTTGGCAAGAAACCAAAGTTGTCGTTTCTTAAAGTTTGGGGTTGCAATGCTTATGTGAAAAAGTTTCATCCTGATAAGCTCAAACCCAAATCGGAAAAGTGTGTCTTCATAGGATACCCAAAAAGTTACTGTTGGGTACACCTTCTATCACAAATCCAAAGGCAAGACATTCGTTGCTAAGAATGGATCCTTTCTAGAGAAGGAGGTTCTCTCGAAAGAAGTGAGTGGGAGGAAAGTAGAACTTGATAAGGTAATTGTACCTTCTCCCTTATTGGAAAGTAGTTCATCACATAAATCTGTTCTTGTGACTACTACACCAATTAGTGAGGAAGCTAATGATGATACTACCGAATCTTGTAGGTAAACTAGAGTGAGATCCGCACCAGAGTGGTACGGTAATCCTGTTCTGGAGGTCATGCTACTTGACCATGACGAACCTACGAACTATGAAGAAGCGATGGTGAGCCCAGATTCCGCAAAATGGCTTGAAGCCATGAAATCTGAGATAGGATCCATGTATGAGAACAAAGTATGGACTTTGGTTGACTTGCCCACTGATCGGCAAGCAATTGAGAATAAATGGATCTTCAAGAGGAAGACGGACGCTGATAGTAGTGTTACTATCTACAAAGCTAGAATTGTCGCAAAAGGTTTTTGACAAGTTCAAGGTGTTGACTACGATGAGAGTTTCTCACTCGTATCTATGCTTAAGTCTGTCCGAATCATGTTAGCAATTGCCGCATTTTATGAAATCTGGCAAATGGATAAACAAAACTCCATTCCTTAATAGATTTATTAAGAGGAGTTGTATATGATACAACCAGAAGGTTTTTTCAATCCTAAAGGTGCTAACAAAATATGCAAGCTCCAGCGATCCATCTATGGACTGGTGCAAGCATCTCGGAGTTGGAATATACGCTTTGATAAGTTGATCAAAGCATATAGTTTTATACAGACTTGCGATGAAGCCTGTATTTACAAGAAAGTGAGTGGGAGCACTACATCATTTTTGATAAGTATATGTGAATGACATATTGTTGATCGGAAATAATGTAGAATTAATTTGCAAAGCATAATGGAGTGTTCTTAAAGAAGTTTTTCAAAGAAAGACCTCGGTGAAGCTGCTTACATATTAAGCATCAAAATCTATAGAGATAGATCAAGACGCTTGATAAGTTTTTTCAATGAGTACATACCTTGCCAATATTTTGAAGTAGTTCAAAAATGGAACAATCAAAGAAAGAGTTCTTGGCTGTGTTACAAGGTATGAAATTGAGTAAGACTCAAAGCCCGACCACGGCAGAAGATAGAAAGAGAATGAAAGTCATTCCCTATGCCTCAGCCATAGGTTCTATAAAGTATGCCATGATGTGTACCAGATCTATTGTATACCCTACACTCTGTTAAGCAAGGGAGTACAATAATGATCTAAGAGTAGATCACTGGACATTGGTCAAAATTATCCTTAGTGGAATAAGGAAATATTTCTCGATTATGGAGGTGACAAAAGGTTCGTCGTAAAAAGTTATGTCGATGCAAGTTTTGACACAGATCTGGATGACTCTAAGTCTTGATCTAGATTCATATTGAAAGTGGGAGCAATTAGCTAGAGTAGCTCCGTGCAGAGCATTGTAGACATAGAATTCGCAAAATACTTACGGATCTGTATGTGACAGACCCGTTGATTAAAATTATCTCACAAGCAAAACATGATCACACCTTAGTACTCTTTGGGTGTTAATCACATAAATAATGTGAACTAGATTATTGACTCTAGTAAACCCTTTGGGTATAGGTCACATGACGATGTGAACTATGGGTGTTAATCACATGGTGATGTGAACTATTGCTGTTAAATCACATGGCGATGTGAACTAGATTATTGACTCTAGTGCAAGTGGGAGACTGAAGGAAATATGCCCTAGAGGCAATAATAAAGTTATTATTTATTTCCTTATATCATGATAAATGTTTATTATTCATGCTAGAATTGTATTAACCGGAAACATAATACATGTGTGAATACATAGACAAACAGAGTGTCACTAGTATGCCTCTACTTGACTAGCTCGTTAATCAAAGATGGTTATGTTTCCTAACCATGGACAAAGAGTTGTTATTTGATTAACGGGATCACATCATTAGGTGAATGATCTGATTGACATGAACCATTCCATTAGCTTAGCACCCGATCGTTTAGTATGTTGCTATTGCTTTCTTCGCGACTTATACATGTTCCTATGACTATGAGATTATGTAACTCCCGTTTGCCGGAGGAACACTTTGTGTGCTAACAAACATCACAACATAAATGGGTGATTATAAAGGTGCTCTACAGGTGTCTCCAAAGGTACATGTTGGGTTGGCGTATTTCGAGATTAGGATTTGTCACTCCGATTGTCAGAGAGGTATCTCTGGGCCCTCTCGGTAATACACATCACATAAGCCTTGCAAGCATTGCAACTAATGAGTTAGTTGTGAGATGATGTATTACGGAACGAGTAAAGAGACTTGCCGGTAACGAGATTGAACTAGGTATTGAGATACCGACGATCGAATCTCGGGCAAGTAACATACCGATGACAAAGGGAACAACGTATGTTGTTTTGCGGTCTGACCGATAAAGATCTTCATAGAATATGTAGGAGCCAATATGGGCATCCAGGTCCCGCTATTGGTTATTGACCGAAGACGTGTCTCGGTCATGTCTACATTGTTCTCGAACCCGTAGGGTCCGCACGCTTAAGGTTACGATGACAGTTATATTATGATTTTATGCATTTTGATGTACCGAAGGTTGTTCGGAGTCCCGGATGTGATCACGGACATGAAGAGGAGTCTCGAAATGGTCGAGACATAAAGATTGATATATTGGAAGCCTATGTTTGGATATCGGAAGTGTTCCGGCTGAAATCGGGATTTTACCGGAGTACCGGGAGGTTACCGGAACCCCCCGGGAGGTATATGGGCCTTAGTGGGCCTTAGTGGAAGAGAGGAGAGGTGGCCAGAGATGGGCCGCGCGCCCCTCCCCCCTTGGTCCGAATTGGACAAGGAGAGGGGGCCGGCCCCCCTTCCTCCTCTCTCTCCTCTTCCCCCCTCCACGAATCCTATTCCAACTAGGAAAGGGGGGAGTCCTACTCCCAGAAGGAGTGGGACTCCTCCTGGCGCGCCACACCTTGGCCGGCCGGCCCCCCTCCCTTGAACCTTTATATACGGAGGCAGGGGCACCCCTAGAGACACAAGTTGATCCACGTGATCATATTCTTAGCCGTGTGCGGTGCCCCCTTCCAGCATAGTCCTCGATAATATTGTAGTGCTGCTTAGGCGAAGCCCTGCGACGGTAGTACATCAAGATCGTCACCACGCCGTCGTGCTGACGGAACTCTTCCCCGACACTTTGCTGGATCGGAGTCCGGGGATCGTCATCGAGCTGAACGTGTGCTAGAACTCGGAGGTGCCGTAGTTTCGGTGCTTGATCGGTCGGGCCATGGAGACGTACGACTACATCAACCAAGCTAACGCTTCCGTTGTCGATCTACAAGGGTACGTAGATCACACTCTCCCCCTCTCGTTGCTATGCATCACCATGATCTTGCGTGAGCGTAGGAATTTTTTTGAAATTACTATGAAACCCAACAGTTGCGTCATTGACAGAATTCTCCAATCACTGCCACCAAGCTACAAGAGCTTCGTGATGAACTATAATATGCAAGGGATGAATAAGACTATTCCCGAGCTCTTCGTAATGCTGAAAGCTGCGGAGGTAGAAATCAAGAAGGAGCATCAAGTGTTGATGGTCAACAAGACCACTAGTTTCAAGAAAAAGGGCAAAGGGAAGAAGAAGGGGAACTTCAAAAGGAACAGCAAGCAAGTTGCTACTCAAGAGAAGAAACCCAAACCTGGACCTAAGCCTGAAACTGAGTGCTTCTACTGCAAGCAGACTGGTCACTGGAAGCGGAACTGCCCCAAGTATTTGGCGGATAAGAAGGATGGCAATGTGAACAAAGGTATATGTGATATACATGTTATTGATGTGTACCTTACTAATGCTCGCAGTAGCACCTGGGTATTTGATACTGGTTCTGTTGCTAATATTTGCAACTCGAAACAGGGACTACGGATTAAGCGAAAATTGGATAAGGACGAGGTGACGATGCACGTGGGAAACGGTTCCAAAGTCGATGTGATCGCAGTCGGCACGCTACCTCTACATCTACCTTCGGGATTAATATTAGACCTAAATAATTGTTATTTGGTGCCAGCGTTAAGCATGAACATTATATCTGGATCTTGTTTGATGCGAGATGGTTATTCATTTAAATCTGAGAATAATGGTTGTTCTATTTATATGAGTAATATCTTTTATGGTCATGCACCCTTAAAGAGTGGTCTATTTTTATTGAATCTCGATAGTAGTGACACACATATTCATAGTGTTGAAGCCAAAAGATGCAGAGTTGATAATGATAGTGCAACTTATTTGTGGCAGTGCCATTTAGGTCATATCGGTGTAAAGCGCATGAAGAAACTCCATACTGATGGACTTTTGGAACCACTTGATTATGAATCACTTGGTACTTGCAAACCGTGCCTCATGGGCAAGATGACTAAAACACCGTTCTCCGGTACTATGGAGAGAGCAAAAGATTTGTTGGAAATCATACATGCAGATGTATGTGGTACGATGAATATTGAGGCTCGTGGCGGATATCGTTATTTTCTCACCTTCACAGATGACTTAAGTAGATATGGGTATATCTACTTAATGAAACATAAGTCTGAAACGTTTGAAAAGTTCAAAGAATTTCAGAGTGAAGTTGAAAATCATCGTAGCAAGAAAATAAAGTTTCTACGATCTGATCGTGGAGGAGAATATTTGAGTTACGAGTTTGGTGTACATTTGAAACAATGCGGAATAGTTTCGCAACTCACGCCACCCGGAACACCACAGCGTAATGGTGTGTCCGAATGTCGTAATCGTACTTTACTAGATATGGTGCGATCTATGATGTCTCTTACTGATTTACCGCTATCGTTTTGGGGTTATGCTTTAGAGACGGCCGCATTCACATTAAATAGGGCACCATCAAAATCCGTTGAGACGACGCCTTATGAACTATGGTTTGGCAAGAAACCAAAGTTGTCGTTTCTGAAAGTTTGGGGCTGCGATGCTTATGTGAAAAAGCTTCAACCTGATAAGCTTGAACCCAAATCAGAGAAATGTGTCTTCATAGGATATCCAAAGGAGACTATTGGATACACCTTCTATCACATATCCGAAGGCAAGACTTTTGTTGCTAAGTTCGGAAACTTTCTGGAGAAGGAGTTTCTCTCGAAAGAAGTGAGTGGGAGGAAAGTAGAACTTGACGAGGTAACTGTACCTGCTCCCTTATTGGAAAGTAGTGCATCACAGAAAACTATTTCTGTGACACCTACACCAGTTAATGAGGAAGCTAGTGATGATGATCATGAAACTTCGGAACAAGATACTACTGAACCTCATAGATCAACCAGAGTGAGATCCACGCCAGAGTGGTACGGTAATCCTGTTCTGGAAGTCATGCTACTAGATCATGATGAACCTACGAACTATGAAGAAGCGATGGTGAGCCCAGATTCCGCAAAATGGCTTGAAGCCATGAAATCTGAGATGGGATCCATGTATGAGAATAAAGTATGGACTTTGGTTGACTTGCCCGATGATCGGCAAGCAATTGAGAATAAATGGATCTTCAAGAAGAAGACTGATGCTGACGCTAATATTACTGTCTACAAAGCTCGACTTGTCGCAAAAGGTTTTCGGCAAGTTCAAGGGATTGACTACGATGAGACCTTCTCACCCGTAGCGATGCTTAAGTCTATCCGAATCATGTTAGCAATTGCCGCATTTTATGATTATGAAATTTGGCAGATGGATGTCAAAACTGCATTCCTGAATGGATTTCTGGAAGAAGAGTTGTATATGATGCAACCAGAAGGTTTTGTCGATCCAAAGGGAGCTAACAAAGTGTGCAAGCTCCAGCGATCCATTTATGGACTGGTGCAAGCCTCTCGGAGTTGGAATAAACGCTTTGATAGTGTGATCAAAGCATTTGGTTTTATACAGACTTTTAGAGAAGCCTGTATTTACAAGAAAGTGAGTGGGAACTCTGTAGCATTTCTGATATTATATGTGGATGACATATTACTAATTGGAAATGATATAGAATTTCTGGATAGCATAAAGGGATACTTGAATAAGAGTCTTTCAATGAAAGACCTCGGTGAATCTGCTTACATATTAGGCATTAAGATCTATAGAGATAGATCAAGACTCTTAATTGGACTTTCACAAAGCACATACCTTGACAAAGTTTTGAAGAAGTTCAAAATGGATCAAGCAAAGAAAGGGTTCTTGCCTGTGTTACAAGGTGTGAAATTGAGTAAGACTCAATGCCCGACCACTGCAGAAGATAGAGAGAAAATGAAAGATGTTCCCTATGCTTCAGCCATAGGCTCTATCATGTATGCAATGCTGTGTACCAGACCTGATGTGTGCCTTGCTATAAGTCTAGCAGGGAGGTACCAAAGTGATCCAGGAGTGGATCACTGGACAGCGGTCAAGAACATCCTGAAATACCTGAAAAGGACTAAGGATATGTTTCTCATATATGGAGGTGACAAAGAGCTCATCGTAAAAGGTTACGTTGATGCAAGCTTTGACACTGATCCGGACGATTCTAAATCGCAAACCAGATACGTGTTTACATTAGACGGTGGAGCTATCAGTTGGTGCAGTTCTAAACAAAGCGTTGTGGCGGGATCTACATGTGAAGCAGAGTACATAGCTGCTTCGGAAGCAGCAAATGAAGGAGTCTGGATGAAGGAGTTCATATCCGATCTAGGTGTCATACCTAGTGCATCGGGTCCAATGAAAATCTTTTGTGACAATACTGGTGCAATTGCCTTGGCAAAGGAATCCAGATTTCACAAGAGAACCAAGCACATCAAAGATGCTTCAATTTCATCCGGGATCTAGTCCAGGTGGGAGACATAGAGATTTGCAAGATACATACGGATCTGAATGTTGCAGACCCGTTGACTAAGCCTCTTCCACGAGCAAAACATGATCAGCACCAAGGCTCCATGGGTGTTAGAATCATTACTGTGTAATCTAGATTATTAACTCTAGTGCAAGTGGGAGACTGAAGGAAATATGCCCTAGAGGCAATAATAAAGTTATTATTTATTTCCTTATATCATGATAAATGTTTATTATTCATGCTAGAATTGTATTAACCGGAAACATAATACATGTGTGAATACATAGACAAACAGAGTGTCACTAGTATGCCTCTACTTGACTAGCTCATTAATCAAAGATGGTTATGTTTCCTAACCATGGACAAAGAGTTGTCATTTGATTAACGGGATCACATCATTAGTTGAATGATCCGATTGACATGACCCATTCCATTAGCTTAGCACCCGATCGTTTAGTATGTTGCTATTGCTTTCTTCATGACTTATACATGTTCCTATGACTATGAGATTATGTAACTCCCGTTTGCCGGAGGAACACTTTGTGTGCTACCAAACGTCACAACGTAAATGGGTGATTATAAAGGTACTCTACAGGTGTCTCCAAAGGTACATGTTGGGTTGGCGTATTTCGAGATTAGGATTTGTCACTCCGATTGTCGGAGAGGTATCTCTGGGCCCTCTCGGTAATGCACATCACATAAGCCTTGCAAGCAGTGCAACTAATGAGTTAGTTGCGAGATGATGTATTACGGAACGAGTAAAGAGACTTGCCGGTAACGAGATTGAACTAGGTATTGAGATACCGACGATCGAATCTCGGGCAAGTAACATACCGATGACAAAGGGAACAACGTATGTTGTTATGCGGTCTGACCGATAAAGATCTTCGTAGAATATGTAGGAGCCAATATGAGCATCCAGGTTCCGCTATTGGTTATTGACCGGAGACGTGTCTCGGTCATGTCTACATTATTCTCGAACCCGTAAGGTCCGCACGCTTAAGGTTTCGATGACAGTTATATTATGAGTTTATGAGTTTTGATGTACCGAAGTTAGTTCGGAGTCCCGGATGTGATCACGGACATGACGAGGAGTCTCGAAATGGTCGAGACATAAAGATTGATATATTGGACGGCTATATTCAGACACCAGAAGTGTTCCGGGGAAGTTTCAGATAAAACCGGAGCACCGGGGGGTTACCGGAACCCCCCGGGGGGTTAATGGGCCTCATGGGCCTAAAGTGGAGAAGAGGAGGGGCTGCCAGGGCAGGCCGTGCGCCCCCTCTCCCCCTAGTACGAATTGGACAAGGAGGGAGGGGCGGCGCCCCCCTCTCCTCTCTCCCTTCCTTCCCCCTCTCCTAATTGGACAAGGAAAGGGAGGGGAGTCCTACTCCCGGTAGGAGTAGGACTCCTCCTGCGCGCCTCCTACTAGGGCCGGCCGCACCCCCCCTTGGATCCTTTATATACGAAGGCAAGAGGCACCCCATAGAAACAAGTTGATCCACGTGATCATATTCTTTGCCGTGTGTGGTGCCCCCTTCCACCATAGTCCTCGATAATATTGTAGCGGTGCTTAGGCAAAGCCCTGCGACAGTAGAACATCAAGTTCTTCACCACGCCGTCGTGCTGACGGAACTCTTCCCCGACACTTTGCTGGATCAGAGTCCGGGGATCTTCATCGAGCTGAACGTGTGCTAGAACTCGGAGGTGCCGTAGTTTCGGTGCTTGATCGGTCGGGCCGTGGAGACGTACGACTACATCAACCAAGTTAACGCTTCCGTTGTCGATCTACAAGGGTACGTAGATCACACTCTCCCCCTCTCGTTGCTATGCATCACCATGATCTTGCGTGTGCGTAGGAATTTTTTTGAAATTACTACGTTACCCAACAAGTTTCGTCAGCATGACGGCGTGGTGACGATGTTGATGTTCTACTGACGCAGGGCTTCGCCTAAGCACCGCTACAGTATTATCGAGTTGGACTATGGTGGAGGGGGGCACCGCACACGGCTAAGGGATGATCAACTTGATCAACTTGTGTGTCTAGAGGTGCCCCCTGCCCCTGTATATAAAGGAGGAAGGGGGGGAGGCCGGCCGGCCCTCTATGGGCGCGCCAGGAGGAGGAGTCCTCCTCCTAGTAGGAGTAGGACTCCCCTTTCCTACTCCTACTAGGAGGAGGAAAGGAAGGAGGAGAACGAGAAGGAAGGAGAAGGAGGAAAGGGGGGCCGGCCCCCTAGTCCAATTTGGTTTGGGCTAGGGGGCCGTGTGCCCTGCCTCCTCTCTTCCACCACTTGGCCCATGAGGCCCATTACTTCTTCCTCGTATTCCCGTAACTCCCCGGTACCCCCGAAAATACCCGAATCACTCGGAACCTTTCCGATGTCCAAATATAGTCGTCCAATTTACGTCTCGACCATTTCGAGACTCCTCGTCATGTCCCCGATCTCATCCGGGACTCCGAACTCCTTCGGTACATCAAAACATATAAACTCATAATATAACTGTCATCATAGCGTTAAGCGTGCGGACCCTACGGGTTCGAGAACTATGTAGACATGACCGAGACACGTCTCCGTTCAATAACCAATAGCGGAACCTGGATGCTCATATTGGCTCCTACATATTCTACGAAGATCTTTATCGGTCAGACCGCATAACAACATACGTTGTTCCCTTTGTCATCGGTATGTTACTTGCCCGAGAATCGATCGTTGGTATCTCAATACCTAGTTCAATCTCGTTACCGGCAAGTCTCTTTACTCGTTCCGTAATACATCATCCCGCAACTAACTCATTAGTTGCAATGCTTGCAAGGCTTATAGTGATGTGCATTACCGAGTGGGCCCAGAGATACCTCTCCGACAATCGGAGTGACAAACCCTAATCTCGAAATACGCCAACCCAACATGTACCTTTGGAGACACCTGTAGAGCTCCTTTATAATCACCCAGTTACGTTGTGACGTTTGGTAACACACAAAGTGTTCCTCCGGTAAACGGGAGTTGCATAATCTCATAGTCATAGGAACATGTATAAGTCATGAAGAAAGCAATAGCAACAAACTAAACGATCAAGTGCTATGCTAACAGAATGGGTCAAGTCAATCACATCATTCTTCTAATGATGTGATCCCGTTAATTAAATGACAACTCATGGCTATGGCTAGGAAACATAACCATCTTTGATCAACAAGCTAGTCAAGTAGAGGCATACTAGTGACACTTTGTTTGTCTATGTATTCACACATGTATTATGTTTCTGGTTAATACAATTCTAGCATGAATAATAAACATTTATCATGAAATAAGGAAATAAATAATAACTTTATTATTGCCTCTAGGGCATATTTCCTTCAGTCTCCCACTTGCACTAGAGTCAATAATCTAGTTCACATCGCCATGTGATTTAACATTAATAGTTCACATCACCATGTGATTAACACCCATAGTTCACATCGTCATGTGACCAACACCCAAAGGGTTTACTAGATTCAATAATCTAGTTCACATCGCTATGTGATTAACACCCAAAGAGTACTAAGGTGTGATCATGTTTTGCTTGTGAGAGAAGTTTAGTCAACGGGTCTGCCACATTCAGATCCGTATGTATTTTGCAAATTTCTATGTCACAATGCTCTGCATGAGCTACTCTAGCTAATTGCTCCCACTTTTAATATGTATCCAGATTGAGACTTAGAGTCATCTGGATCAGTGTCAAAACTTGCATCGACGTAACCCTTTACGACGAACCTTTTGTCACCTCCATAATCGAGAAACATATCCTTATTCCACTAAGGATAATTTTGACCATGTCCAGTGATCTACTCCTAGATCACTATTGTACTCCCTTGCCAAACTCAGGGCAGGGTATACAATAGGTCTGGTACACATGGCATACTTTATAGAACCTATGGCTGAGGCATAGGGAATGACTTTCATTCTCTCTCTATCTTCTGCCGTGGTTGGGTTTTGAGTCTTACTCAACTTCACACCTTGTAACACAGGCAAGAACTCCTTCTTTGACTGTTCCATTTTGAACTACTTCAAAATCTTGTCAAGGTATGTACTCATTGAAAAACTTATCAAGCGTCTTGATCTATCTCTATAGATCTTGATGCTCAATATGTAAGCAGCTTCACCGAGGTCTTTCTTTGAAAAAACTCCTTTTCAAACATTCCTTTATGCTTTGCAGAATAATTCTACATTATCTCCGATCAACAATATGTCATTCACATATACTTATCAGAAATGTTGTAGTGCTCCCACTCACTTTCTTGTAAATACAGGCTTCACCGCAAGTCTGTATAAAACTATATGCTTTGATCAACTTATCAAAGCGTATATTCCAACTCCGAGATGCTTGCACCAGTCCATAGATGGATCGCTGGAGCTTGCATATTTTGTTAGCACCTTTAGGATTGACAAAACTTCTGGTTGCATCATATACAACTCTTCTTTAATAAATCCATTAAGGAATGCAGTTTTGTTTATCCATTTGCCAGATTTCATAAAATGCGGCAATTTGCTAACATGATTCGGACAGACTTAAGCATAGATACGAGTGAGAAACTCTCATCGTAGTCAACACCTTGAACTTGTCGAAAACCTTTTGCGACAATTCTAGCTTTGTAGATAGTAACACTACTATCAGCGTCCGTCTTCCTCTTGAAGATCCATTTATTTTTTATGGCTTGCTGATCATCGGGCAAGTCAACCAAAGTCCATACTTTGTTCTCATACATGGATCATCTCAGATTTCATGGCCTCAAGCCATTTCGCGGAATCTGGGCTCATCATCGCTTCCTCATAGTTCATAGGCTCGTCATGGTCAAGTAACATGACCTCCAGAACAGGATTACCGTACCACTCTGGTGCGGATTTCACTCTGGTTTACCTACAAGGTTCGGTAGTAACTTGATCTGAAGTTTACATGATCATCATCATTAGCTTCCTCACTAATTGGTGTAGTAGTCACAGGAACAGATTTCCGTGATGAACTACTTTCCAATAAGGGAGCAGGTACAGTTACCTCATCAAGTTCTACTTTCCTCCCACTCACTTCTTTCGAGAGAAACTCCTTCTCTAGAAAGGATCCATTCTCAGCAATGAACATCTTGCCTTCGGATCTGTGATAGAAGGTGTACCCAAAATTTTCTATTGGGTATCCTATGAAGATGCACTACTCCAATTTGGGTTTGAGCTTATCAGGTTGAAACTTTTTCACATAAGCATTGCAAACTCAAACTTTAAGAAACGACAGCTTAGGTTTCTTGCCAAACCATAGTTCATACGGTGTCGTCTCAACGGATTTAGATGGTGCCCTATTTAATGTGAATGTAGCTGTCTCTAATGCACAACCCCAAAACGATAGTGGTAAATCGGCGTGGTGACGATGTTGATGTTCTACCGACGCAGGGCTTCGCCTAAGCACCGCTACAGTATTATCGAGGTGGACTATGGTGGAGGGGGGCACCGCACACGGCTAAGGAACGATGAACTTGATCAACTTGTGTGTCTAGAGGTACCCCCTGCCCCTGTATATAAAGGAGCAAGGGGGAGGCCGGCCGGCCCTCTATGGGCGTGCCAGGAGGAGGAGTCCTCCTCCTAGTAGGAGTAGGACTCCCCTTTCCTACTCCTATTAGGAGGAGGAAAGGAAGGAGGAGAAGGAGAAGGAAGGAGAAGGAGGAAAGGGGGGCCGGCCCCCTAGTCCAATTCGGTTTGGGCTAGGGGGGGCGAGCGCCCTGCCTCCTCTCTTCCATCACTTGGCCCATGAGGCCCATTACTTCTTCCTCGTATTCCCGTAACTCCCCGGTACCCCCGAAAATACCCGAATCACTCGGAACCTTTCCGATGTCCGAATATAGTCATCCAATTTACGTCTCGACCATTTCGAGACTCCTCGTCATGTCCCCGATCTCATCCGGGACTCCGAACTCCTTCGGTACATCAAAACATATAAACTCATAATATAACTGTCATCGTAGCGTTAAGCGTGCGGACCCTACGGGTTCGAGAACTATGTAGACATGACCGAGACATGTCTCTGTTCAATAACCAATAGCGGAACCTGGATGCTCATATTGGCTCCTACATATTCTACGAAGATCTTTATCGGTCAGACCGCATAACAACATACGATGTTCCCTTTGTCATCGGTATGTTACTTGCCCGAGATTCGATCGTTGGTATCTCAATACCTAGTTCAATCTCGTTACCGTCAAGTCTCTTTACTCGTTCCGTAATACATCATCCCGCAACTAACTCATTAGTTGCAATGCTTGCAAGGCTTATAGTGATGTGCATTACCGAGTGAGCCCAGAGATACCTCTCCGACAATCGGAGTGACAAATCCTGATCTCGAAATATGGCCAACCCAACATGTACCTTTGGAGACACCTGTAGAGCTCCTTTATAATCACCCAGTTACGTTGTGACGTTTGGTAACACACAAAGTGTTCCTCCGGTAAACGGGAGTTGCATAATCTCATAGTCATAGGAACATGTATAAGTCATGAAGAAAGCAATAGCAACAAACTAAACGATCAAGTGCTATGCTAACGGAATGGGTCAAGTCAATCACATCATTCTCCTAATGATGTGATCACGTTAATTAAATGACAACTCATGTCTATGGCTAGGAAACATAACCATCTTTGATCAACAAGCTAGTCAAGTAGAGGCATACTAGTGACACTTTGTTTGTCTATGTATTCACACATGTATTATGTTTCCGGTTAATACAATTCTAGCATGAATAATAAACATTTATCATGAAATAAGGAAATAAATAATAACTTTATTATTGCCTCTAAGGCATATTTCCTTCACATATTGGGTTGTACCGCTGCTTGTACCAGGCAGGAAAACCCTCCAATTGATTCATTTTCCACGTCTAAGGTCACCAAGGTGTTTTTTCACTGATTATTTGCTTCCTAATTTTTATTATTTACCTTCGAAGCTCCCTGACCAATAATTTTCTTTAGCAATTACGTTTTGTTTTTCTGGTTGGTATATGAACCCTGTCGTATACCGAATCGACGCTTTTTTCAGTTATTTTCGCAGGGGTTTGGGCCTTATGTGTTGACATGTACAGTATGGTGCCAACCGTATAAAGACCCGCACAAGCCACTTGGTTGCTTCACCATGACGAAATTCATCAACGGGTGCCCGATAAACTTTTCCCTTTCAAACTTCGCTCAAATAAAAGTTGCTTAGTAGTGTTTCTCGCCTTAAGTGAGGATCTCTATTTTTAGTTAGGCGCTTAGGAGTTGCACACTCGTGTTTTATATCTTGTCTCACACCCACTTCATCTTAATCTAGGAGTGAATATGACTTCTAGACCTAGTTTGTTGGCTTAAGTGTGGTGCTTAGGTTAATAAACTGATCTTATTGAGACAATTATCTTTCATCATTTCTGTGCTAATCATTTGTGCCAAAATATAAAAAATACCAGAAACACAAAAATACTTTGTTTTCTAATGTCAGTTACCATATGCTTGAAGTAGCAATTGGATATGCTTTGACACGATGTGATTTGTGCATGTTTCCATGAAGCTTTAAATAGCATTCGTCTGTACTTGTTGAGAACATACTAATTAAGTCCAGGGCAACTAGTGAATCTACAGAGCAGATTAGTAATGTATTTTTCATCCCGGCTCGAGATACTTACTGTAAAAACGCCCCCACCCTCCTACACAAAGCCCATGCGGCTTATAGCGGCGGCGGGCTCTGTTGTAATCTGTACGGTGGGGCATTATCACGAGGCACATCATCAGCGGCAGCAGGGAGGCTCAACATTGATGGTGCGGAGATGCATCATGCTACAACGGTTCGTCCTCCCCCCCCCTCCTCGACGACCTCGATCGTTGTGGCTAACAAACATCCTCCAGTCTGAAAGAACCAAGGCGTAAGATACATGATCATGGGGATGTTGGTGATGGCGTACATGCCTGCCTTCTTGTGTGCACCAGCAGTGGCCTCGTGTGTGGCAGCCCCGTGGGTGGTCTACTTGTGTGGCGGTGGGCATCCTATCAGATAGTGGTGGACAACTCTTTTCTCTTCTTGTTAGCCAACTTATGCAAGCATGTCTACCATTCATGTTAGGTCTACGCACATCATCGGCTATGTTCGAAGGAGTACCATGTTGTTTTGAAGATACCTTGGCTAGACACATGAACAATCAGACCTTACTATCTCATGTTCAATGCTAGAAAGTCTAGGATGTTTGGAGGTTCCGCCTTGGAAAGTGGACGTGGTAATACAACATCAATTCAGTTTAGTGGTGCTCTTAGAGTACCAGGTTTTGAACTACGGGGTGAAAATCCTAGGTCTGACCATATTTCGTTATACTTGGCAACATTGTGTTGACATGTCATTTTTCTAGTTGAAGGCTTTGCTTGGAGTTTGTTTTGCTCGGGCTTGCTCTGCAGCGTGATAAGCTTGATGGTCTTCAACGACTGGATCCGACAACGACGGTCATTGTATTTCATACCCTTTCTAAAAGTATCACTTTTAGGTAACCTTCCTTGGAGTGATTATGTTGTGGTAGTAGATGTCTTTACCTGTTGCAGGATCTCGTTATTTGCCTCAGCATGACATTCCAGTGTGATGTCTTTGTTTTTTCTTCTTCTTCCTTTTCTTATGTGCATCCTTAATGATTTGATAGTTCTTTTCATGATGTTATTGCAGAGGTGGAGTGTACTTAGAAGGGATCATCTTGATATTAATATTGACGTCTATCAAAAAATGTTCTTCATCGGACAACACAAGTTGCCCTTCAATACAATGATGTACATGGCAAATGGATCTGATTATACTCGATCATGGTTTTGTGGAATATTTTCCTCCCAAAAATTACTGGCATCGGGTTACTTTTGCGTCATTTCTCTTTTCAACTAAGGATTTGTTTCTGTATGCCCCCCATTCACATCTCTAACGCATCATCATCATCATCATCATCATCTCTCTCTCTCTCTCTCTCATCTTTGTTCTCTTTAGTATGGCAGTCAATATTATCCCAATAATATAGCTTGGAGGCTACCTGAAAGAAGACTATATGGCAGGTGCATCCTTTATAAGGATAAGTCATGTTTACTCTATGGAAGGTTCATGACCGCATTGGTTATTCATCTGTTAATTTTGTGATCAAGTCCTAGAATTTGGTTCGTACCTGAGACTTTAAATGCCTCTTTATCCAAAGTGATTTGGCTATATATGCTTGTGTCCTCTGCTCTATTGCCAATTGCTCACCTCGACAACTACACTCACTCATTTTCCAGGCTAGTATGAGATGGTTGAGTTCAGATCATGTACAGCCAGGGAAATGCTCCTGTTGTAGTGTCATATACTATGGACATGTTAGGTTGTCTGGATGGCTCTAGCCTACATCACATGGGAATTCCTGGGTGAGGGTGGCCTGGTTGATCCTGTGCAAAGATGAGCTGAGATGTGTGTTTGGTGGACTACATGATATGGGTGCACGAGAAATGTTGTATAGAACATATATGTTGTTTGGTAGGCTACATTAGAGCTTAATTGTGTCACCTCTTCTCTTCTAATTTGAGGTTCTCTTCATTTCGTAGGAATTTTTAAATGCAGGAGCAGAAAAAAAATACCTGAATGGAGTAACATGCCCACTTATATCGTATAGGATTAGCAAACAGTGTTTGGTGACAGGGAAAAACAAAGGAATTGTTAAAAGAAGTTGGAGTGGATGTTTGATTCCCTATGAAATGAAGTACACGGACTCATTAGGAAAAATTCCTATAGGATATTTTTTTCTTATAGGATACAATACTAAGAATAATTATTTAGAAAAAGTCCCTATATAATTCAACCCTGGGCATCAAACGACCAACATAGGAAAATTCCTAAAGATTCTAATCCTCCAAAATTCCTGCTAAGAAACAATCAGATTTACATGGTACTTCCAAGCTAGTTCCAAGAACGAAGAAAAGATCCAACTTTGTGTCAAGAACCTTCGTCAGTCTCCTTCCTAGTACTCCTAGTACTATGTTTTCTATGAGGCTTACATGATTTTCTACGACCATTCAAATTTTGAGAGTGTTTCGCTAATTCCGAGATTATTCTCCGGTTCTTCTTGAGGAGTTAATTTTTTAAGGCAATATTCAGATTTATGCCGAGCTCTCTCTCTCTCTCTCTCTCTATATATATATATATATATATATATATATATATATATATATCTCTCTCTCTCTCTCTCTCTCTATATATATATATATATAGAGTCGCGCTATTCGTCACCCTGGGTGAGGAATAGTTATTCTTCACCCCCTCTCTATTTCAGATGTAAAAAGAGAACATAAGAAAATATATAATCACCGTAAAAAATATTTTATGTTACGTAAATTGCAAATGTAAAAACATAGTGTAAACTGTACATAAAATATAATTTTTCTAGCCTTCTGGCCTTTTTTATGCCAAATTTTAGGCAGTGAATCAATATGACTGTAACTATTTGTATTTGAAACATAATTTATTTATGAAATGATCGTAAGATTACCTCGGATGAAGAATAACATATTCTGCACCCTGGGTGATGAATAGTAACACTATATATATATATAGACACACACACACTTGGATACCCCTTGGTGTGGCAAGAACTTGAACTCATTCCACTCCATTCCAACTACCGCATGTTTAAGCCTTGAAGAAGAGAGCTGCAAGCAAGAAGAGAAGATAAAGCAAGATTGTTTTGGGCGATTCCATGAACACTTCCTCGCTACTTTGAAGCACAAGCTCCACCCTTATTCTTGACCTCCTACCTGGTGTTGCTCCCTTCTTAGACCATTCATAACCTTTGTGTGCGTGAGAGAGAAATTTTATTAGTTCTTGAGAAGAGCTTTGATGGAAGATGTTTTGAGGAGTACCACCTAGTGACTTGGATTTTGTTGTTATAATTGGAGGGTGTGTGCCACCTAGACAATTATGAGTCACTTTATAGGCTTCATTTATCAAGTTGTGATGGAACCAAGAGTTCATACAAAGCTTAGAGATCGTGTTCTAAATGCAGAGATCTACCCGTTGGTGAGTCTTCTTGGTGCAAGCCATTATGTAATAGCCTGATTGCGTTTCATCAGTCACTTAGTTGGTGACGTAATCAAGATCCTTGTGATCTTGAAACCATTTGTTTTTCAAAACTCCATCAACGTGAAGTAGATATCACCAACTATCCGAACAACGTGAAACATATCACAGTGTCCCATGTGTTTGCATTTTCAAAACCTTGAACTCTTACTTCCTTGCAAGTTACTCTTTCCCTTGCTATATAAAATGTTGATGTATACAAAAAATGAACATTGTTTATGCAAAAAGTAAATAAAATATATATGTTAAAAACATTTATTTTGCATTTCTAAAATGTTAAACATGTATCAAAAAATATCCCCGATGTATATAAAAATGTAAAATTTGTATGATAAAAGTAGACATCCAAAAAATATAAGTTTCAACAAAAATTTTATTCATGTATATAAAAATGTTTCTGATGCACAAAAAAATGTACAATGGACACAAAGAAAACAAATAAGTGCCAAAAAAGGAAAAACATGGAAAAACAAGAAAACGGAGAAATAGAGAAAAGCAAAAAATTAGTGGGAACCAGGAAAGAGAAAACTAGAAAATAAAAATCCAAAGAAACGATGATGGGAGAAAAAATGAGAGAAAACAAAGAAAAAAAAGAGAAGATACAAAGAAAACCAAAGATTCAGATGAAAATGCAAAAGAAAAAATAGAAGAAAAAACAAAAAGAACTAGACCAAAACTAGAACAACGAGTGAGCGAATCGATCCGGAAGTGAGCAAGGAGAAGTGGGCTGGCCCAGCTAAAACGCGACGTGAATTTCCTTCAGTCGAGCGTACGATGCAACTCGCTATATGCAAGATATAGTTGCCGCCTATTTATTGAGGGCGCAGGTCACTGCAGCGTTTTTAGGTGGGCAGTCCATTATCCCTTTATCGTCCAAAAACTGTACCTTATATTATAAAATAATTTTAATTTTTATTTAAAACATATAAAATGTATTTAAAAATTATTCATTAGGTATGTAGAAATTTCCCAAGTAATAAAAAATATTGAACATATATGGAAATTGTTCAAACTATTTGAAAAAAGTCCTTCATTTTTTGAAAATATTTACCTATAAAAATTAGATTTTTTTATTTCTCACATATTTATATTTATTAAAAAAATGGGATAACAAAAGATGAAACCAAGAAACCATAAAAAGAACATGACTAAAAATGAATAAAGAAATAGAAAATGAAAAAAAATGAAAACACTAAAAGAAAAAAGAAGAAAAATACTCACTTTATCCCCAAGTAGATGGCGTATAAAGGGACGTGGATTTGGTGAACATGGTTCCACGTGCACCCTTTATGAATAGTAAATTAAAAAAGTAGAAAAATAAAAAAAATCTGAAACTCTATTGTAATATAGATAGTCAACCGGTGTACTCACGTATGAAGTTTCAAGAAGAAATCACATCCGTGGTTATCTGGGAAAAAATGACAAAATCAAAACTATACTACAAACACTGTTTGATGAATAGTATGGAACCAATTGTATTTTCTTTACAAAGAATACCATGGATGTCAATACATCACGAAACTTCACACATGAGTAGAATGGTCGACTAACTTTCATATCCTAAAATCTCTGGATTTTTTAATTTTTTCCAGTATTGTTTTCTGAATTTACTATTCATGTGGGTGCTCCTGGAAGCATGTTTAGCTTCGTATTTTCAGCGTATAAAGGCAGTAAAAAAATAAATGACTTCTTATTTTGATCAAATATATAGAAGAGGATATCAACAACTATAATAATGAATAAATATATTATGAAAATATATCTTATGGTGATGATATTGATATTGATTTGGTATTTTTTATGTTCATATTTTTATATATACTTGGTCAATGTTAGAGAACATTGACCTTTTGACTTAATTTACACGCAATCTATTTTGGGACGGAGAAAGTAGAAGAAAACAACCTGAGAAGAAATACGACCAACCTACTCTTGTACAAGGATGCCGCAAAAAGAGAGAGTAAAACCACTTGCGCTTATTGGGCCCGCCCGCACAACACTCGTTGTATGTGGGGACTATGTATCTGTTGGAGTGAGGGATAGAGAGCATTTGCGGCTAATGCCTGCCTAATTTTTAGGGAAATTGCTTGTCTATTTGTGAGCTTGCAAATATATGAAGATGTATTAATGTTAGCCTTGGTTATTTGGGCCCAAATGCACGAGTTGGGCTTTTAGAGGTCAACAATTTTTGACAAAATTTTGAACCAGAGCTAGAGCCCCCATGCTATGTAAACTGTATCATTACTTAATAAAGTTATACTAAAGAGTGGCGCCATGTTTGGCTCACCTCCACGCCAAACTATTGCTTGCATCCCATAATCATTATGCAATAAATCTATATGGTTGACCTAATTTTTTGAACTATCATTGTACTCTCAAAGAAGTTACACACTGGAGCTTCTTTTCTTTGCTTATAGCTGAGGATCTGCACTAGTTAGGAGTGGAACTATGCTCCTGAAAAGATGCATGGGGCTCCCTCCACCAACCCCTTCCTACTAAAAAAATATGCTAGAATATGTACACATATAAATATCTTATGAGTAATTTTAACATGCTCCCTCTTACCCCCTCTTTTCACATGTGAGGTAAGAAGGTTAGAGTTTATCAGACCACTACTTAATCAAAGTAATGGCTCGGATCTATTATGTACTCTTACCTCTCATGTGAAAAGGGAAGGTACAAGGAACCATGCTAAAGTTTGCCATATCTTATCCATAAAAAATATGATAAGATACGTGTATGTGATTGGGAATGTGAAGGAAGCTTCTACGACACTTGTACCCTAACTTGTAAGGCAAGCACTTTTTCCGAATAAGGAAAAAAACTATAAATAATTCAGAGCTTAAACCTGACCAAAGGATCCTTTTTCTTAAATTGGAGTCCTCTATAAGTCAAAAATGGAAGATCATCAAGCCTTGACGTCAAGATATATGGACCATATATGATGTCTCTGGGCTAATTTCAACATGCTCCCTCTTACCTCCTCTTTTGACATGAGAGGTAAGAGTATAATAAATTTGACCCGTTGATTTCAATAAGTAGTGCTTCAAGTAACTCTTACCTTCTTACCACCATCTGAAAAGAGGAGGTAAGAGGAAGCATGCTAAATTGTTCATATCTCTGAGGCCACGACAACTCAAAGGAATGCAACTGAACTTGCGCTGGAACAAAAACCCTGTGATATGCAAGCCATATTGGTCTATCACTAGTAGAAAAAGGGGCTTTGGTTCGGCCAGAAAAGAGCATTAGCACCGGTTGCATTACGAACCGGGACTAATGCGAGCATTAGTCCCGGTTCGAGCGGCTAGGGCACCGTACATGCATTACTCCCGGTTCAAATGGGACCTTTAGTCCCGGTTGGTGCCACGAACCGGGACTAAAGGGTGTGATGCCCATTAGTACCGGTTCGTGCCGGTACTAAAGGTCTAACCTTTAGAACCGGTTGGTGCCATAAACCGGTACTAATGGGGTTGATACTAAAGGTCTAACCTTTAGAACCGGTTGGTGCCATAAACCGGTACTAATGGGGTTAGACCTTTAGTACCGGTTTGTGCCACGAACCGGTACTAATGGTGCAATTTTCAAATCCTACCCCCCCTGTATCGCCTTTTCAGTTTTGTAAAAAGCAAAAGAAAATGATAAAAACTTCAAAAGTTAAAATCCTTCGAGATGTAGTTATGATACTACATCTACTAGTTAGGAAAATTTAAAAACTTAAATTTGGACATGTTTTGCAAAAAGTGTAGGGAAAATGTAAAACGGCTATAACTTTTACATATGATGTTAGAAAAAAACGAATAATATATCAAATTTCAGTTTTTTTTGAATTTTCGTTAAATCTGGTCAAACTATAGTCAAACTACTTATTCAAGAAGTATTAGTGTTAGTAAATAATTATTCAATAATATTAGTGTTACTAAATAATTATTTCAATTTTTTTGAATTTTGGTCAAATCTGGTCAAACTGTGGTCAAATGATACGTCTCCAACGTATCTATAATTTTTGATTGCTCCATGCTATATTATCTTCTGTTTTAGACATTATTGGGCTTTATTATCCACTTTTATATTATTTTTGGGACTAACCTACTAACCGGAGGCCCAGCCCATAATTGCTTTTTTTTTTGCCTATTTTAGGGTTTCGAAGAAAAAGGAATATCAAACGGAGTCCAAACGGAATGAAACCTTCGGGAACGTGATTTTTGGAACGAACAAGATCCAGGAGACTTGGACCCTACGTCAAGCAACCAATAGGGAGGCCACGAGGTAGGGGGGCGCGCCTACCCCCCTCGCGCGCCCTCCACCCTCTCGGGCCCCCTGTTGCTGCACCGACGTACTTCTTACTCCTATATATACCTACGTACCCCCAAACGATCAGATACGGATCCAAAACCCTAATTCCAGCGCCGTAACTTTCTGTATCCACGAGATCCCATCTTGGGGCCTGTTCCGGAGCTCCGCTGGAGGGGGCATCGATCACGGAGGGCTTCTACATCAACACCATAGCTTCTCCGATGAAGTGTGAGTAGTTACCTCAGACCTTCGGGTCCATAGTTATTAGCTAGATGGCTTCTTCTCTCTTTTTGGATCTCAATACAAAGTTCTCCCCCTCTCTTGTGGAGATCTATTCGATGTAGTCTTCTTTTGCGTTGTGTTTGTTGAGACCGATGAATTGTGGGTCTATGATCAAGTTTATCTATGAACAATATTTGAATCTTCTCTGAATTATTTTATGTATGATTGGTTATCTTTGCAAGTCTCTTCGAATTATCAGTTTGGTTTGGCCTACTAGATTGATATTTCTTGCAATGGGAGAAGTGCTTAGCTTTGGGTTCAATCTTGCGGTGTCCTTTCCCAATGACAGTAGGGGCAGCAAGGCACGTATTGTATTGTTGCCATCGAGGTTAAGAAGATGGGGTTTTCATCATATTGCATGAGTTTATCCCTCTACATCATGTCATCTTGCTTAAGGCGTTACTCTGTTGTTATGAACTTAATACTCTAGATGCATGCTGGATAGCGGTCGATGTGTGGAGTAATAGTAGTAGATGCAGGCAGGAGTCGGTCTACTTGTCACGGACGTGATGCCTATATACATGATCATACCTAGATATTCTCATAACTATGCTTAATTCTGTCAATTGCTCAACAGTAATTTGTTCACTCACCGTAAAATACTTATGCTCTTGTGAGAAGCCACTAGTGAAACCTATGGCCCCCGGGTCTATCTTCATCATATTAATCTTCCAATACTTAGTTATTTTCATTGCTTTTCTTTTACCTTGCATCTTTATCATAAAAATACCAAAAAATATTATCTTATCATATCTATCAGATCTCACTCTCGTAAGTGACCGTGTAGGGATTGACAACCCCTTATCGCGTTGGTTGCGAGGATTTATTTGTTTTGTGTAGGTGCGAGGGACTGGCGCGTAGCCTCCTACTGGATTGATACCTTGGTTCTCAAAAACTGAGGGAAATACTTACGCTACTTTGCTGCACCACCCTTTCCTCTTCAAGGGAAAACCAACGCAAGTGCTCAAGAGGTAGCAAGAAGGGTTTCTAGCGCCGTTGCCGGGGAGGTCTACGCAAAAGTCAATATACCAAGTACCCATCACAAACCCTTATCTCCCGCATTACATTATTTGCCATTTGCCTCTCGTTTTCCTCTCCCCCACTTCACCCTTGCCGTTTTATTCGCCCTCTCTCTCCATCCTCCCTCTCTTTCTCTATTTGCCTCTTTTTGCCCGTTCCTCGTTTGCTTGTGTGTTGGATTGCTTGCTTGTCACGATGGCTCAAGATAACACTAAATTGTGTGACTTTACCAATACCAACAACAATGATTTTATTAGCACTCTGATTGCTCCTCTTACTGATGTTGAATCTTGTGAAATTAATGTTGCCTTGTTGAATCTTGTCATGAAAGCTCAGTTTTCCGGCCTTCCTAGTGAAGATGCCGCTACCCATCTAAATAGCTTCGTTGATTTGTGTGATATGCAAAAGAAGAAAGCTTGGTTTTCGTCTTTGCCTAAAAATAGTATTGATTCTTGGAATAAGTGCAAAGATGCTTTTATCTCTAAGTATTTTCCTCCCGCTAAGATCATCTCTCTTAGAAACGATATTATGAATTTTAAGCAACTTGATCATGAACATGTTTCATAAGCTTGGGATAGGATGAAATTAATGATACGTAATTGCCCAACACATGGTTTGATTTTGTGGATGATTATAAATTTTTTTTATGCCGGATTGAATTTTGCTTCTAGAAATCTCTTAGATTCGGCTGCGGGAGGCACTTTTATGGAAATCACTTTAGGAAAAGCTACTAAACTCCTAGATAATATTTTGGTTAATTATTCTCAATGGCACAATGAAATATCTACTAATAAGAAAGTGCATGCGATAGAAGAAATTAATGTTTTGAGTGGAAAGATGGATGAACTTATGAAATTATTTGCTAATAAAAGTGTTTCTTCTGATCCTAATGATATGCCTTTGTATACTTTGATTGAGAATAATAATGAATCTATGGATGTGAATTTTATTGGTAGGAACAATTTTGGTAACAATGCGTATAGAGGAAACTTTAATCCTAGGCCTTATCCTAGCAATTCCTGTAATGATTATGGTAATTCCTACAACAATTCTTATGGAAATTATAATAAGATGCCCTCTGATTTTGAATCTAATATTAAAGAATTTATTACTTTGCAAAAAAATTCAATGCTTTGGTTGAAGAAAAATTACTTAAGATTGATGAGTTGGCTAGGAACGTTGATAGAATTTCTCTTGATGTTGATCCTTTGAAACTTAGATCTATTCCTCCTAAGCATGATATCAATGAGTCTCTCAAAGCCATGAGAATTTCCATTGATGAGTGCAAAGAAAGAACCGCTAGGATGCGTGCTAAGAAAGATTCTTTTATAAAAGCGTGTTCTTCTAGTTTCCATGATAATAAAGATGAAGATCTAAAAGTTATTGATGTGTCCCCTATTAAATCTTTGTTTTGCAATATGAATCTTGATAATGATGGGACTAAATATGATCCACCTTTACCTAGAAGGCGTTCCAAAAATTCGGAGTTTTTAGATCTTGATGCTAAAACTGATAAAAGTGGGATTGAAGAGATCAAAACTCTAGATGTTAATGAACCTACTATTTTGGATTTCAAGGAATTTAATTATGATAGCTGCTCTTTGATAGATTGTATTTCCTTGTTGCAATCCGTGTTAAATTCTCCTCATGCTTATAGTCAAAATAAAGCTTTTACCAAACATATCGTTGATGCTTTGATGCAATCTTATGAAGAAAAACTTGAGTTGGAAGTTTCTATCCCTAGAAAACTTTATGATGAGTGGGAACCAACTATTAAAATTAAAATTAAAGATCATGAATGCTATGCTTTGTGTGATTTGGGTGCTAGTGTTTCCACGATTCCAAAAACTTTGTGTGATTTGTTAGGTTTCCGTGATTTTGATGATTGCTCTCTAAACTTGCACCTTGCAGATTCCACTATTAAGAAACCTATGGGAAGAATTAATGATGTTCTTATTGTTGCAAATAGGAATTATGTGCTCGTAGATTTTATCGTTCTTGAGATTGCAATCCTTCATGTCCTATTATTCTTGGTAGACCTTTCCTTAGAACGATTGGTGCAATTATTGATATGAAGGAAGAAAATATTAGACTCAAATTTCCGTGAAGGAAAGGCACGGAACACTTTCCTAGAAAGAAAATTAAATTACCTTATGAATCTATTATGAGAGCCACTTATGGATTGCCTACCTAAGATGGCAGTACCTAGATCTATCCTTGCTTTTTATGCCTAGTTAGGGGCGTTAGACGATAGCACTTGTTGGGAGGCAACACAATTTTATTTTTATTCCTTGCTTTTTGCTCCTGTTTAGTAATAAATAATTTATATAGCCTCTATTTTGGTTGTGTTTTTGTGTTTAATTAGTGTTTGTGCCAAGTAGAACCGTTGGGAAGACTTGGGGAAAGTCTTGTTAATCTTGCTGTAAAAAACAGAAACTTTAGCGCTCATGAGAACTGCTGCCATTTTTATTTGGAAGGTGATATTTAGTTAATTATTTTTGCAGATGATTCATAGGTAAATTCCTCACGTTCAGAAATTTATTTTAGAATTTTTGGTGTTCCAGATCTTGCGCTAGCTACAAATTACTACAGACTGTTCTGTTTTTGACAGATTCTGTTTTTCGTGTGTTGTTTGCTTATTTTGATGAATCTATGGCTAGTAAAATAGTTTATAAACCATAGTTAAGTTGTAATACAGTAGGTTCAACATCTATATAAATAAATAATGAGTTCATTACAGTACCTTGAAGTGGTCTTTTGTTTTCTTTCGCAAACGGAGCTCACGAGATTTTCTACTTTAAGTTTTGTGTTGTGAAGTTTTCAAGTTTTGGGTAAGGATTTTATGGATTATGGAACAAGGAGTGGCAAGAGCCTAAGCTTAGGGATGTGCATGGCACCCCCAAGATAATCTAAGGCCACCTAAAAGCCAAAGCTTGGGGATGCCCCGGAAGGCATCCCCTCTTTCGTCTACTTCTATCGGTAACTTTACTTGGAGCTATATTATTATTCACCACATGATATGTGTTTTGCTTGGAGCGTCTTGTATGATTTGAGTCTTTGCTTTTTAGTTTACCACAATCATCCTTGTTGTACACACCTTTTGAGAGAGACACACATGATTCGAAAATTATTAGAATACTCTATGTGCTTCACTTATATCTTTTGAGTTATATAGTTTTGCTCTAGTACTTCACTTATATCTTTTTAGAGCACGGTGGTGGATTTGTTTTATAGAAACTATTGATCTCTCATGCTTCACTTAGATTATTTTGAGAGTCTTAAATAGCATGGTAATTTGCTTAAATAATCCTAATATGCTAGGTATACAAGATTAATAATAAAATTCTCTTATGAGTGTGTTGAATACTATGAGAAGTTTGATACTTGATAATTGTTTTGAGATATGGAGATGGTGATATTAAAGTTGTGCTAGTTGAGTAGTTGTGAATTTGAGAAAAAACTTGTGTTAAATTTTGTGATTCTCGTAGCATGCACGTATGGTGAACCGTTATGTGATGAAGTCGGAGCATGATTTATTTATTGATTGTCTTCCTTATGAGTGGCGGTCGGGGACGAGCGATGGTCTTTTCCTACCAATCTATCCCCCTAGGAGCATGCACGTAATACTTTGCTTTGATAACTTGTAGATTTTTGCTATAAGTATATGAGTTCTTCATGACTAATGTTGAGTCCATGGATCATACACACTCTCACCCTTCCATCATTGCTAACCTCTCTAATACCGCACACTTTTCGCCGGTATCATACACCCACCATATACCTTCCTCAAAACAGCCACCATACCTACCTATCATGGCATTTCCATAGCCATTCCGAGATATATTTCCATGCAAGTTTCCACTGTTCCGTTTACTATGACACGCTCCATCATTGTCATATTGCTTTGCATGATCATGTAGTTGACATTGTATTTGTGGCAAAGCCACCGTTCATAATTCTTTCATACATGTCACTCATGAGTCATTGCATATCCCGGTACACCGCCGGAGGCATTCATATAGAGTCATATCTTGTTCTAAGTATCGAGTTGTAATTCTTGAGTTGTAAGAAAATAAAAGTGTGATGATCATTATTATTAGAGCATTGTCCCAGTGAGGAAAGGATGATGGAGACTATGATTCCCCCACAAGTCGGGATGAGACTCCGGACGAAAAATAAAAATAAAATAAAAAAGAGGCCATAAAAAAAGAGAAAAGGCCCAAATAAAAAATGAGAGAAAAAGAGAGAAGAGACAATGCTACTATCCTTTTACCACACTTGTGCTTCAAAGTAGCACCATGATCTTCATGATAGAGAGTCTCTTGTTTTGTAACTTTCATATAGTAGTGGGAATTTTTCATTATAGAACTTGGCTTGCATATTCAAATGATGGGCTTCCTCAAAATGTCCTAGGTCTTCGTGAGCAAGCAAGTTGGATGCACACCCACTTAGTTTCTTTTTGAGCTTTCATATACTTATAGCTCTAGTGCATCCGTTGCATGGCAATCCCTACTCACTCACATTGATATCTATTGATGGGCATCTCCATAGCCCGTTGATACGCCTAGTTGATGTGAGACTATCTTCTCCCTTTTTGTCTTCTCCACAACCACCATTCTATTCCACCTAAAGTGCTATGTCCATGGCTCACGCTCATGTATTGCGTGAAAATTGAAAAGTTTGAGAACACCAAAAGTATGAAACAATTGCTTGGCTTGTCATCGGGGTTGTGCATGATTTAAATAATTTGTGTGGTGAAGATAGAGCATAGCCAGACAATATGATTTTGTAGGGATAACTTTCTTTGGCCATGTTATTTTGAAGAGACATAATTGCTTAGTTAGTATGCTTGAAGTATTATTATTTCTATGTCAATATTAAACTTTTGTCTTGAATCTTTCGGATCTGAATATTCATACCACAATTAAGAAGAATTACATTGAAAATATGCCAAGTAGAATTCCACATCAAAAATTCTGTTTTTATCATTTACCTACTCGAGGACGAGCAGGAATTAAGCTTGGGGATGCTTGATACGTCTCCAGCGTATCTATAATTTTTGATTGCTCCATGCTATATTATCTTCTGTTTTGGACATTATTGGGCTTTATTATCCACTTTTATATTATTTTTGGGACTAACCTACTAACCGGAGGCCCAGCCTAGAATTGATGTTTTTTGCCTATTTTAGGGTTTCAAAGAAAAGGAATATCAAACGGAGTCCAAATGGAATGAAACGTTCGGGAACGTGATTTTTGGAACGAACAAGATCCAGGAGACTTGGACCCTACGTCTAGCAACCAACAGGGAGGCCACGAGGTAGGGGGGCGCGCCTACCCCCCCAGCCGCGCCCTCCACCCTCGTGGGCCCCCTGTTGCTCCACCGACGTACTTCTTCCTCCTATATATACCTACGTACCCCCAAACGATCAGATACAGAGCCAAAACCCTAATTCCACTGCCATAACTTTGTGTATCCATGAGATCCCATCTTGGGGCCTATTCCGGAGCTCCGCCAGAGGGGGCATCGATCACGGAGGGCTTCTACATCAACACCATAGCCTCTCCGATGAAGTGTGAGTAGTTTACCTCAGACCTTCGGGTCCATAGTTATTAGCTAGATGACTTCTTCTCTCTTTTTGGATCTCAATACAAAGTTCTCCCCCTCTCTTGTGGAGATCTACTCGATGTAATCTTCTTTTGCGGTGTGTTTGTTGAGACTGATGAATTATGAGTTTATCTATGAACAATATTTGAATCTTCTTTGAATTCTTTTATGTATGGTTGGTTATCTTTGTAAGTCTCTTCGAATTATCAGTTTGGTTTGGCCTACTAAATTGATCTTTCTTGCAATGGGAGAAGTGCTTAGCTTTGGGTTCAATCTTGCGGTGTTCTTTCCTAGTGACAGTAGGGGCATCAAGGCACGTATTGTATTGTTGCCATCGAGGTTAACAAGATGGGTTTTTCATCATATTGCATGAGTTTATCCCTCTACATCATGTCATCTTGGTTAAGGCGTTACTCTGTTCTTATGAACTTAATACTCTAGATGCATGCTGGATAGCGGTCGATGTGTGGAGTAATAGTAGTAGATGCAGGCAAGAGTCGATCTACTTGTCTCAGACGTGATGCCTATATACATGATCATACCTAGATATTCTCATAACTATGCTCAATTCTGTCAATTGCTCAACAGTAATTTGTTCACCCACCGTAAAATACTTATGCTCTTGAGAGAAGTCACTAGTGAAACCTATGGCCCCCGGGTCTATCTTCATCATATTAATCTTCCAATACTTACTTATTTTCATTGCTTTTATTTTACTTTGCATCTTTATCATAAAAATACCAAAAATATCATCTTATCATATCTACCAGATCTCACTCTCGTAAGTGACCGTGTAGGGATTGACAACCCCTTATCGCGTTGGTTGCGAGGATTTATTTGTTTTGTGTAGGTGTGAGGGACTGACGCGGAGCCTCCTACTGGATTGATACCTTGGTTCTCAAAAACTGAGGGAAATACTTACGCTACTTTGCTGCACCACCCTTTCCTCTTCAAGGGAAAACCAACGCAAGTGCTCAAGAGGTAGCATCAAACAATGGTCAAACTACTAATTCAAGAAATATTAGTGTTACTAAATAATTATTGTTTTTTAGAACGATAATTTCTAACTCAAACAGTCAAATGTGTGACTTCATGCTGAATCTAAACTCCTGAGGGTTAATAGGATTGACATCTTACTATTGTCAGGAAAACAACAAGTGCAGACTTGGAAACGAGGGAGAATAGAACCCGGAAGTTAAGCGTGCTCAGGCTGGAGTAGTGAGAGGATGGGTGACCGTTCAGGAAGTTAGATGATTTGGAATGATGAGGGGTGATTAGAGATTAGAGGTTAAAATAATTCAGAAATTTGAAAATTCGGGAAAAAATTTCAAAAAAAATTCAAAAAAAATCATAAAATTTGCTTTAGTACCGGTTGGTGGCACCAACCGGGACTAAAGGTGGACCTCCATGCAGCGGCCACGTGGAGCGACTAAAGGGGGGACCTTTAGTAACGACCCTTTAGTCCCGGTTCCAGATCCGAGACTAAAGGCCCTTATGAACCGGGAAAAATGGCCCTTTTTCTACTAGTGTATGTCAAGGAGCTCCCTTGTAGCAAGCCATATATAATGTCACTTCTAGTTTAGACCTCCCCTAAATTAGTTTCCACCAAACATTTGTAATCTTTCGAAAGAATGCACATTAAAAGGTAGGACAAAGGGCTTTTACCATCTTGAGGATTCGAACGTAGGTACATCATGTGCCTCGTCCCTGCCACTCGGTTAAAGTGATTCAACAAGGTCTTTTTATCGTTTATTCACCCTACATTTGACACATATGCCCTCATATACAATATCGGTGTAACACCTAATCGTCAAGATTCCATAGCCCAAGGCGTGGAGGAAGATTTCGGGAGGGAATTTTCCGTGTGTGTGTGGGGGGGGGGGGGATTTGAAAGGGCAGTGATAGGCGCCGGCCGAACGGTTGGGCCGGACTAGCCCCAGCCGCACGATACACGGGTCCCAGACCACAGGATTCCACCCCCTCGCCCCCACCCCCACCTCGCCTCTCCTTCCTGCAACAGTTCCCCACCCTCCTGCTTCCCCGTCCCCCTCTCATGGCCTCCCCCTTGAAGCTCTGTGGCCACCGCTCGCCGGCTCGCCATGGAGCCGCTCACAGATTTGATGGTTGTAGCAAAAATCAATTGATAAATCTGGTCCCAGCTCCGCTTCACGGTTCCAGCAAAATCAAAAGGTCGTTGTAGCAAAATCAGTTGATGGTTCCAGCAAAAAAACACAAATGCAGCAAAAAAATCAAAAAACATGCCTCGCCTCATGAAGAAATTGGTTCCAGCAAAAACACACTGGGTTCCAGTAATCATCGGTTGAAGCTTTTTCAACATTGAAACCTTTTTCCTGCGGTGAAAACTTTTTTCTCATGGCACTTGAAGCTTTTCCTCAAACCGAATGAAACTTTTCCACAGCCGGTTGAAGCCTTTTCTCCCCGGGATGGAAGCTTATTCTTTCATGCCGGCTTGAAGCTGGTTCCAGCAAGAAGCAAAACTCAGCGCGTCGTGAAAAAAGGATGTACCAATTGACCATGCTGATAGTAGCAAAACTCGAAACGGTGGTAGCAAAAAGCAGTACACTGGTTCCATCAAAACAAAAAGACATGGATGTAGCAAAATTTGTCTCCGGTTCCAGCAAAACAAAAACATGGTTGTAGCAAAAAACTCAACCGGAAAAAACATCACATTTGCACATTCCAAGCAAAGAAACACTCGCCGATTCCAACAAAAATCAACGCTGGTCGTAGCAAAAATTGAAAGCCGGATGCAACAAAGATCGCAGAAACGCTCAAAAACAGCTTCTGGTCCAGCTCGGGGCTTTGCCGGTAGTAGCAAAAATCAACAATGGTTGCAGCAAGAAAAACATAGTCACGATCCTTGGTATCGCCTGTAGTAGCTTTCCGTCGTCGTCCATGGCTTCCGCCGTCTATGGTTGAAACTTTTTTCGCCATTGGTTGAAGCTTTTCTCGTAGCCGGTTGCAGCTTTCGGGTTTGCGCAAATGCCTCACCTCCAAAAATCAGTCTTCTAGTCGAAATCTTTTTCCAGAACGATTGTAGCTTTTCAATTTGCGGTGTCTCGGTTGAAGCTTTTTATGCCACGGGTTGAAGCTTTCGAATCAAATAGTGGAAGCTTTCGTATGAACGGTTCCAGCATCACCCTGCTGTCACACGCCATGGCTGGTCGTGCGCCATTGACGGGCACCAGCGCCGCACGTTGCTCTCTTGCAGTTCCCCTGCCTCGCGACTTCTCCATCCTCGCCGTCTTCTTCGCCCCCACCGTGGCTCGCCGTAGCAGCAAAAAGCACCATGGCTGGTTGTGCGCGCAGCGCCGGAGATGACGGGAAAGGAGCGGTTGCTCTAGCTATGTCGTGGAGGAGAAGAAGATAATAAAAAAAAACGATTCGGAGGAAGAGTGCTCCCGTGGCCTGCAGGACGTACGATCGAGAGCGATCGCAGGGCGCGCGCATCTGGCGCAACGGTTCGGCCCGCGCTCCGGAGGTAAACGTTTCCCATTTTGAAATAGTTAATACTGGCATGGGGGATACTTAATAAAGGGCCCGCATGACGCATGGTCGGAAGTTGGCCGTGCCCACAGGTGACCGCCTAGGAGCGATTTCACATATCTTTCCTTTAAAAAAAATCACGCAACTTTCAAAAATACAAACGATAAAGGGCTTTTTTTTACGTCATCGAAAACAATGGCCAGTGAAAAAAAGAAGTCTAAAACTTATCACTAGCTACTTGGTTTTTCTAATGAAAATAGAGGCCACCCTCTTCGATTTTTAATTTTTCATATAATAAAATCAACTGGTCTTTTACCGCTACAGCCAACCAACTAGAACCAAAAGCTACGCCAAGCAAGTTCTACCAAAGTCTACTTACAGACTGCAGGCACGACGGCCAGGTACAGCCCAGCCAGGGATCATGCAAGATCCACACCCCATCCGCAGGCCACCAGATAAGAACTGAAACCCTCAATCTTGGACACACCAGAAATTTGAACAAATTTCTAAAGCAGATATAGGCCGATGCTAGCTACTTGGTGAGTGAGAAAGAGGAGAGCATGACGATGAACACGATGCAGAGGGATGCGAGCAACAGCGCGCCGCAGGAGATGTCAACCCTGATGAAGAATGTCTTGGAGCCTGAATCCAAGAAATTGCCGATCTGCCGCTGGGCCTCCACCGTGATACCCAAGCCCGCCGCCCCTCCCGTGGCGACCAGCACGGCGCAAACCTTCATTTTTTTAGGCAAAAATAAAACGAGAAATCACTAGCCAGCGTACAGGGGACTTGTTGGAGTTGATAGATACTTACGGCGTCCGCGCAGATGAGGAGCACGGTGCCGGCCTCGCCGCCGCCGATCATCTTCCTCCTCCCGGCGACGTTGATCGCCACGAACAAAGCCGCTACCAGATTGTAGGCACATCCGATGACACCCACGGCCAGCACGTACCTGACAGTCAAACAGATATTGAGATGCCGTCGCCGGCCGGGCAGAAGAGAGATTTAGTTTGGTGGATCTTTCTTACTGGTACGCGTATATATCCTTGAACGTGATGATGCCTTGCGGCTCGAAGATGCTGTCCTGGAGTTCAGCGGTGGCGATGATGATGATGGAGGCCGCGAGGAGGAGCAGCGCCAGGACCCGCAGGGCCAGGGTCGCCACGGGCAGGGCGCGACGCGAGGACGCCATTTTTGTCGATCGGCACACAGATGCAGATGATCTTGCGAGCTACGAGCTTCTGCTGCTGCAATGGTGGTTGATCACTTGATCGGACGGGTACATATAGAGCGAGCAAGCGCGCCGGCGCTGATCTGGTCGTCAAACAACAGCATCTCACTCACACAAACACGCACAGCTTCTTGTTTTGATCGCCCAAGAAGAGCCGGCGGGGTAACCGCGTACGGACGTGCTTGTCTGGATCGGTGCTCGGTGGAGATGGTCGTAAAGTTACATTTGTACTATCCATGATGAGTTTTGCTACACCTACTTAAAAATTCTTATGAAACTTATGTACGCGGTGACTTGGCCTGATTTGATTGGAAGAAAAAAAAAAGACCCAGACCCACCCCGTGAAATTCAGAGGGGAGATGATTAGTTGAGAAAGGAAAGACACGTAGGTTTACGTAACAGGTTACGTAGGTTAGCTTTTTTTATCCATGATAGTATGTGGCACTGATATGGAAAGTGAAAAGGATAGATGATTAATTGGAGATGAAGCTGAGTTGGACGAACGGATGTGGGTGGCTTGACAGAGTCAAACCATACATATGTACAGCCTCCGTTCCAAATTACCAACCGTCTAATGATTTCATACAACCGTTTGATCAGTAATTACTCCATTATTAGTATGTATTTTAGGTGACATGAAGCTGATGTTATTAGATTCGTATATTTCAAATAATTTGTGGCAATGATTTGTATCACAAAATTTACATCAATGATAGTCCAACTGTTTGTCAAAGGCTTCCTAACAAAAACTAACACATTCCGTAATTTGGAACGAAGGGACTATACGGTGTGACTGGACTAGGGAGCAAACGTGCCCTCCATAGGCCTGGCATGCAATGATCACTGCACATGCATGCATTACAAGGAATCACAAACTGCATGCTACGTATCGTGTGGTGCAAACCGCGTCGCGCCCGTGACACAATATAATGTCCGATATGAAACAAGATGGCTATAAAGGTATGTTCCTGTGCCTCGTCACAATGAAGGGTGCGCGTACTCGTGTTTCTTGTCAGCCAAGTATGTATGTACCACACCTTGGTAAGACCATCAAGAAGATAACCTAGCCTCCTGGACTGACAAATTCATGTTGCAACCCTTGGCTTGCAAGAAATAATTCAGTCATGCATAATGAAAATTTGAAATATCAGTTAGCTTGGGATAAATGTTACCGTGAACCATGACGGTTCAAACCAGATCTCCAAGAATTATTATGCCCTATCCACCTCTTCAAATAACAAAGTGATAGTGGGTTTTGCTTCGACAACCTAAACTAGAATCACCCCTAAAAAAGAAATCACACAGATAGGCATAACCTTAGTCTATGATGATATATCACAATGCACACATTGCTTGTATCGCCGGGTATGACGTGATACAATGTCACATACGTGCCTTCTATTGTATACTATGTGCACAAACTCTTTTTGTGCGTTAACGGTAGCTTCCGGAAACAATCCAACCATTTGTATGCTGCTTTAAGATCCGACTCATACACAGCTATTATTTCTCCTTTTGGGTAGACAAAATGAATACCGGGTTTCGTACAGTTATGCCCACCACCATTGTTCTTACATGATAGGCATGGATGTGACAAACCACTCTCTCTTCTATCACACATGCATGCGTCCGTCTCTTCTCTCTCCATTGCAACCAAATTCATGGAAATTATTTCAACTTTCCCAAATAAAAACATTTATATCTTTTAAAACATAAGCTCGTTTTTTAAATAATTTCTATATTTGAAATCCTGGCGTCAAGACCTTCAGAACTAAACCAAATTTGATACATTTCGAACATGTTTTAAATTTTAACGTTTCACAATTCATATGTGGAACAAACTTATTTGACTTGAAAAATATGTTTTTTGTGAAACAAGACAGTAAGTGAAGTATAGGTTCTGAAAGTGAAAAAAATGAAACGGAAATGTCAACTTGTGAAATTGATTATCAAAAAATGCAAAATAATGTATTTCGAAAGAGTGAAATTGGTTATTTGAGAAATGTGCAATCGAAATAGATGTTTTTTTTTGTGAAACAAGCTAGTGAAAAGTGAAATATAGGTTTCGAATTGTGAAATAGTAACCATAGGAAGTGAAATTGTAATGTATCATTGAGAAAGCGATTATTTGGAAATGCGAAACAATTTTTTTCAAATGAGTGAAATAGGTTATTTTGGAAATGTGCAATTCAAATAGATGTTATTTTTGTGTAACAAGCTTGTGGAAAGTATACGGTGCAATTCCAAAATAGGTTCTGAATTGTGAAATGGTAACTATAGTATTGAAATTGTAATTTATCCATGTGAAACTGATTGTTTTGAAATGTGAAACAATTTATTTCAAAACAATGAAATAGGTTATTTGAGAAATGTGCAATTGAAATAGATTTTTTTTGTGTGAAACAAGCCAGTAAAAAATGAAATGTAGGTTTTGAATTATGAAATAGTAACTACAGAAAGTGAAATTGTAATGTATCATTGTGAAACTAATCATCTGGAAATGGGAAAGAACTTATTTCAAATAAGAGAAATATGTTATTTTAGAAATGTGCAATAGAAATAGATGTTATATTTGTGAAACAAGCCAGGGTAGTGTGAAATATAGGTTCTAAATTGTGAAATATAAAGTGAAATTGAAATGTATCAGTGTGAAACTGGTTATTTCAAAATGTGAAACATTTTATTTCAAAAGAGTGAGATATGTTATTTTTGAAATGTGCAATTGAAATAGATGTTTATGAAACAGGCAAGTGGAAGGTGAAACATTTATATTGTAATGTATGAGTGTGAAACTGGTTATTTTGAAATGTGAAATGTAGGCTCGAATTTAAACGTGATTGAAAAATATCCAAGATTGGTCTCACTTTAAAGGTTTTGGCGCAAGGAGTTCAAATATAAAAAAAGTTTTAAAAACGAAAAGTTGAGTTTATTGTGTGGGAGAAGAGAGGGATCCTGCCACATTATTATTGTCTTGCATATAAAGTACAAAGTGGTGCTGAAATACCTATATTTCATAAACAAAGGAAACTTCCTTATACAAGACATGAGCAAGTGTACGGTGCTGAGATGTCATTGGCTGGTTGCCTAGGTACGTCCGGTACCTACTGACACCGCTCAATTTTCAGCTTCAATACTATGTGCCCTCCACCTCAGGCATTGGTCTGCGGCGATGGGTACACATTCCAGGTGCGATTTGTTCTGTACTGATGCTTGATTATGCAGCACAGACTGTAATGTCTCTGAATGTTGTGTTGCATGTTAGAGTTAAACACGGCTTAGTATTTCATACATGTACGTGTTTGTTCAAACGAGTACAAGTGCAGGTGCCCGTGTCCGTGTAGGCGACTAGGATTAGTAGTAGTTGGCTACTTCTACGCTGAGTAGTATATATATCCATGTATCATATCAACCAGAAAAACTACGAGAAAGAGTAATATTATACTTCCTCTATCCTGAAGTATAATCCTAGTTGCTAGTTTCAGTTTTTCTCTAAGTTGCCTTAGCTGAATAAGTGGCCGGTAGCGTGTGTATGTCCATGTCCGGTTCAGTCTTTTTTCTTCAGTTAGTTCAGTTAGCGCCGGCAAGACCGCTTCCATGGGATGGCGTGGAACTTCAGCGGGTTTGACGGCGGCGTAGTGGCTCGCGCAAGCTTAGCATCGTGGGATGGCATGATCAATAGGCTGGGTGTGTGTGGGCGTGATCTCCTTTGTATTCGGCAACTCGTTTGAGCTCTGCATAAATAACAGAAAGACCAAAAAAGCTGCAGTCAGTTGGGCAGCGCAAAACTCTCTGTCAGACTTGTTCTTCCTTCTCCTCCCGATCCACTCTTTCTCCTCCCTTCTCTCGCGTTCGGTTGGCCAATTTCTGCAACAACAAGTGGCATCAGAGCCTCGGTGGTGTTCGATTCATCCTGGGCGCCGGCGGTGTTTGATTTGTCGGAGCGATGGCCGGCAGCGATGACGAGAAGGCGAAGCAGAAGAAACAGGAAGAAGAGGCCGCGGCGGAGGCGTCGGCGCTTGGCAAGTCCCTGGCCCGTCTCTCCACCGAGGAGGGGTCGGGGGTGCGCGTTGTCGAGCGAATCGTGCACGGCGGCGGCGGCGGCGCGCCTCCGATGATGCTCACGCGCACCAATTACTCTGATTGGGCCATGATCACTAAGCTGCAGTTGCAGGCCGATGAGCTGTGGCGTGTGGTGGAGACAGGCCAAGGCACGGACCGAGACAATCGGCGCGCCATGATCGCCCTTCTAAAGGGGGTGCCGCCGGAGCTGATGCGGATCCTGGGCGCCAAGGCCACTGCTAAGGAGGCATGGGACACTCTGAAGACCATGCGGGTCGGCGTCGAACTCGTGCGCGAGGCCAAGGCACAGACTCGTCGCTCGGAGTACGAGTCGCTCCGGTACAAGGACGGCGAGGGAATCGAGTCGTACGTGATGCGACTCAGGACGATCGTCGACGAGCTGCAGGCGCTCGGTGATCCCGTGGACGAGCACAAGGCCGTCCTCAAGGTGCTCCGCACCGTGCCGCGCCCGTACCGCGAGATGGCCGTGGCGATCGAGTCGCTCGTCGACACCAAGCAGCTCTCCCTCGAGGAACTCTGCGGCCGGCTCCTTGTCGTTGAGGAGCGTGAGCATGAGGAAACCCCTGCCCCCGGTGCGCAGCTGCTGTACACCATCGACCAGTGGCGTGCGCACGAGAAGCTGCTGGAGCATGGAGGCGCATCCTCAGGCTCTGGAGCAGGGCGTGGGCGCGGGAATGGCAAGCCCAAGAACCTCCAAGGCGGGGGCGGCCGTGGCCAGAGCGGTGGCCGCAACAATGGTGGTCCGGCGACGCCCAAGCGAAAGGGCAACTGCCGCTACTGCGGCATCCCAGGTCACTGGGCCAAAGAATGCTGAAAAAAGGAGAGGGACCAGCAGGAGCAGCCGGACCAACAGGCTAACGTCGCCCAGGTCGACGTCGAACAGCCGGGCTTGCTGCTGGCCACCTGCGCGGTGGGGAACGGCGAGAGCGCGACTGGCGGTGCACGCGAACCAGGCGCGGAGATCTTCCTCAACGAAGCACGGGTCGTGCCTGTGGTGACGGACGACGACCGGTGGTATCTCGACACCGGCGCCAGCAACCATATGACAGGGCGCCGCGACATGCTCTCGGAGCTCGACGAGACGGTACGGGCTACTGTTCGTTTTGGTGACGGCTCGATTGTGCAGATTTGTGGGCGCGGCGTCGTGCTCTTCACGTGCCGCAATGGTGAACATCGCGCGCTCGCCGACATCTACTACATCCCGCAACTACGCACAAGCATCGTCAGCATCGGCCAGCTCGATGAGCACGGCTGCAAAGCTGTGATCGAGGAGGGAGAACTCTGCCTGTATGACAGGCAGAGGCTGTTGCTTGCGCGGGTGCGGCGGATGAGCAACCGGCTGTACGCCGTGGCTCTGAACTTGGCCGTACCCGTGTGCCTCCTCGCCGGAGTTCAGGACGACGCATGGAGGTGGCATGCAAGGTTCGGGCACCTGCACTTCCGCGCGCTGCATGATCTCGGTGCAAAGGGCATGGTGCGCGGCATGCCAGCAATCACGCACCTCGACCAGTTCTGCGAAGGGTGCACCATTGGGAAGATGCATCGCACTCCCTTCCCGCGCGCATCGTCGTACCGCGCGGAGAGCGCGCTCGAGCTCGTGCACGGCGACCTGTGTGGTCCGATCACTCCGGCGACGGCCAGCGGTAACAAGTACTTTCTGTTGATAGTTGACGATTTCAGCAGATACATGTGGCTTGAGGTGCTGAAAAGCAAGGATGAGGAATTTCGGTACTTCAAGAAGATCAAGGCACACGCGGAGATGCAAGGAAATGCCAAGCTCCGGGCGTTCCGCACAGACAGAGGTGGCGAGTTCACCTCGAAAGAATTCGCCGCCTACTGTGAGGAACTGGGGATCCAGAGGAACACGACGACGCCGTACTCTCCTCAACAAAATGGGGTGGTCGAACGGAGGAACCAGACTGTTGTGGAGATGGCGCGCAGTCTCATGAAGGCCATGGGCGTGCCGTGCGCGTTCTGGGGCGAGGCCGTGCGCACCGCCGTCCACATCCTCAACCGGTCACTGACCAGAAGCCTGTAGGGCATCACGCCATACGAGGCGTGGCGCAAGAAGAAGCCAGCGGTAGACTACTTCCGCACCTTTGGCTGTGTCGCCCATGTCAAGCTCGTCGGACCGGGGGTGACCAAGTTGGCGGACAGATCGCGCCCTGGCATCTTCCTGGGGTACGAGCCCGGGACGAAGGGCTATTGGGTGTACGACCCGATTGGCAAGCGTCTGTACATCACACACGATGTGCGTTTCGAGGAGGACCGGCGCTGGGACTGGAGCAAGGACGCCGGCGACTCTGTGCATGCCCGCGAGTTCACTGTTGTGTACTCTGACGCGGGTGCGCCCGTAACCACGACCTACACCGTGACGCCCGAGGTGGTGGGATCACCGCGAGCGCCTGCAACGCCAACTGCTCCAAGCTCACATGTTCCATCGCAATCCCCTCGGACGCCCGTCTCCGGCGAGTCGAGCGTGGGCGCGTCGAGTGCGTCAAGTGCGCCAGCTTCAAGTGCCAGTCCGTCTACGCCAACACAGAAGTTCTACGACCCCGAAGACGGGTGGGTGACTCCGCCCACCGGCGAGTCATTCGATGCCGAGGGGGTGCCCGTCCACTTCAAGTCGATGGAGTACGTGATCGATCACGCTCCAGAGTGCACACTGGAGTACAGTGGGCTCTGTCTCTCTGCTGCAGAAGAGCCTGCGTCCGTCGACGATGCTCTGGAGGAGCCGGCGTGGCGAGATGCGATGGAGGCGGAGATGGAGTCAATCCGCGCCAACAACACCTGGGAGCTTGCCACGTTCCCGTCGGGCCACCGTGCGATCGGCCTGAAGTGGGTGTACAAAGTGAAGCGAGACCCAGCCGGCAACATCATCAAGCACAAAGCGCGGCTGGTGGCAAAGGGCTATGCATAAAAACAAGGGGTCGACTTCGATGAGGTCTTCGCGCCTGTTGCCCGGCTGGAGACAGTGCGCGTCCTGCTCGCCATGGCCGCGCACCGGAGCTGGAGAGTGCACCACATGGATGTGCGCTCGGCCTTCCTGAATGGTGAATTGGAGGAGGAAGTGTATGTGCACCAGCCAGCAGGATTTGTCGACAACAATGAAGTTCACAAAGTGCTCAAGCTGCGGAAGGCGCTGTACGGGCTCAGGCAGGCGCCACGAGCATGGAACGCCAAGCTGGACATCACACTGCAATCACTTGGGTTCGCAAGGTGCCAGTTGAATCATGCCCTGTACAGGCGCGGATACAACTCAAAATTTCTGCTGGTAGGGGTGTACGTCGACGATCTAATTATCACGGGCACTTCTGCTGACGCCATTGAGGGGTTTAAGACCCAGATGTAGGAACTTTTCCAGATGACAGACCTTGGGTTGCTCAGTTACTATCTTGGCATTGAAGTGAAGCAAGAGCGTGGCATGATCACTGTCTGTCAGTCCGGATATGCAGCCAAGATCTTGGAAGATGCTGGAATGAGTGACTGCAACCCGAGCTTGACACCCATGGAGCATCGCCTGAAAGTTGTCAAGAACACTGGAGAGGCAGTGGATGCAATCAGGTATCGCAGTATCATTGGGAGTCTGAGATATCTGGTGAATACTCGCCCGGATATTGCATATGCTGTAGGTGTGGCCAGCAGGTTCATGGAAGCACCAGGAAAGCAGCACTGGGCGATCATCAGATAGATTCTGAGGTATGTTCGAGGCACACTGAACTACGGATGCACTTACAAGGCAGGAGAAGGGACTGTTCTGACAGGGTTCAGCGACAGCGACCACGCCGGCGATCTGACAGACAGGAAGAGCACGACAGGACTGGTGTTTTTCATGGGGCCTAGTGTCATCACTTGGAGCTCACAGAAACAGAAGATCATGGCTTTATCTTCCTACGAGGCCGAGTATATTGCAGCAGCCACTGCAGCAACACAGGCTGTTTGGCTCAGAGGACTAGTTTCAGAGATGCTTGGAACAGAGAAGCAGAAAGTGCAGCTCAAGATCGATAACAAGTCAGCGATAGAGCTGAGCAAAAATCCAGTGCACCACAAGAGGAGTAAACACATTGATCTGAGGTATCACTACATCAGAGAGTGTGTTGAAGAAAGAAAAGTGGAGGTTGAGCATGTCCGGACTGAAGATCAGTTGGCTGATATACTGACAAAGTCGCTTGGGCATGCAAAATTCACAGAGCTCCGGTGCAGACTTGGGATCATTCAGGTCAAGTGAGAGCAACAGGATTAGGGGGTGATTTGAAGTATAATCCTAGTTGCTAGTTTCAGTTTTTCTCTAAGTTGCCTTAGCTGAATAAGTGGCCGGTAGCGTGTGTATGTCCACGTCCGGTTCAGTCTTTTTTCTTCAGTTAGTTCAGTTAGCGCCGGCAAGACCGCTTCCATGGGATGGCGTGGAACTTCAGCGGGTTTGACGGCGGCGTAGTGGCTCGCGCAAGCTTAGCATCGTGGGATGGCACGATCAGTAGGCTGGGTGTGTGTGGGCGTGATCTCCTTTGTATTCGGCAACTCGTTTGAGCTCTGCATAAATAACAGAAAGACCAGAAAAGCTGCAGTCAGTTGGGCAGCGCAAAATTCTCTGTCAGACTTGTTCTTCCTTCTCCTCCCGATCCACTCTTTCTCCTCCCTTCTCTCGCGTTCGGTTGGCCAATTTCTGCAACAACATATCCCATAATATAAGAACGTTTTTGACACTACACTGGGACGGAGGGAGTAGAAAGTAAAGAAATGAATCCATCGGTTCGTGTATTGTGACTCTATTCTGTTCTTGCCGAGAGACTAGCCCAGGTCAAATGTGTATGTGTAAGCGCGTGCGCTACTGCTAGAGATTCGAACAAGCCAGCTACTTGCGGCTTGCCTAGTGGCATTCTAAAACCTCTATATCTGTCTCCTTCCAAAGAGTTCATCCCAAATGCAAGCCGGCGACCTTGCCCCACCCCTTCTCCCTCTCCGCCCTGATTGTCTTGCAGGCTTCCATCATGTGCCCACCCGCCACACACCAGCCGAAACAACATCGCACCCCTTCTACCCCTGCCGACATGTCGATTCCGGTGACTTGTAGCGAAGTAAACTCTTTATTATCCCTGCTTATTAGTACTCTAAACCTAGGTTTCAAGTCCGAATTTTTATGGACCCTCACGGTCATTATGAGATGAAAATGGTTTGCATTTGACGAGTGAAGGAGGTCGAGAGGAAAGTTTTATCCAATTTGTACTAGTTGACCTTCTTCTCTTCTCAATTCTAAAACATCTTAGGTTTCACTCCATTTTGTGTTGCTATCTCCTATCCCCCCCCCCCCCCCCCCCCCCCCCCCCCCCCCCCCCCCCCCCCGGTCACCCCAATGTTGCACTCGGCCTCCTTGCAGAGAGGCTTCTCTGGCCCATGGGTCTAGGATACATTGTGAGATACAATTCATGCAGGATTGTGCCATGTTATCAATCCAACAACCTGTATTGCTCCATTGGTAAGTGCTCAACTAACGTGCAATTAATATCATACCAAGTAGTACTATCAACTTTTGTGTTGATCGCATAATTAATGTCTAATTGATATTGTACCTATATCTACGTGCAATTAATTTCCTCCATAATATCAACATGCATTGCACGTACACATTCACTAGTTAAGCTAACTGTCATCAACAGATTAAAAAACATGGTAAACACTAATCACCACGGCCAAATAGTCTACTTCCTGCGAGGGAATGCTTCTTTCAAACTTTGGTATGGGACTTTTTCAAACTTGTGTGACATGCACACCCACATGTAATGAAGTGTCGGTAGATTTTTCCTAAAAATGACAATTAATTCATGATTAATGATTGGGCAGCTTGTTGATGATTTACGAAACTTGTTTCTTTCTATGAGACACAAATAATGCATTATTGGATACATTGCATGCAATGTAACTTGGACAATAGTAGCGTTTTGTGGTGGTTGGCTGTCTCTCATGTGGAGGCTAAAATAATAAGACCATATTGTTGTTTCTGCATGTTAAAAAAATATTGATACGATATTTCTTAGAAGATATGTTGTTACAATTCCAATTTTTGGCGTGTTTTTCTAAATACCAAATGTTATATTTTTTGGGTGAAATACCAAATGTTATATATTTGTCTTACATAAAAAAACCTTGGTGGAAAATAACCTTAAAAGTTCTAGAGACGGCCTCATAAGGCGTGATTTTTCCACATGGGTTACTGTGCTCCATGAGACTTAAAATAATACTCTCCGCTATATTTTATGCTATGCATAGAGTGTATGCTAGTACAATAAGTTTGGACTCGCTTGTTAACCTATAGAGATACAATTAATGGTGTTGCCGGGACAAAATGACAAGTACTATAGGCAAATCAAGTGCATGGCAAAGGGTTACGATTACTGAACCATGGTATAGTGCCCAACAACGTTCAGAAGTTTTTACAGGATTTCAATTTCTTGTAGATGATTTGCTTTCGGATGCCTCCCATTCATAATGGATTGCACCAGTCTAATTCATCAAAATTGTCAATGCTCCTCTCTCTCTCTCTCAAAGTTAGTTGGTGGATAATTTGTTTGGCAGAGTCAATATTATCCTGATACATAGCTAGGAGGATACAAGAAGACTGTAGAGCAAGTGTGTCTTTTATAAAGACATGTCATGTTTAGTCTATGGAAGGTTGGTGAGCGCATTGGTTAATCATCTGTTAATTGTGACCATATCCTTGTAATTATGTCGTACCCAAGCATTAGTTTCTCTATCTATAAAGAGATTTGGCTACATATATGTGTGCTATATTTCAGAGTCCTTTCTCACTCAAGTGAGAACACTCACACTCATTTTCAAAGCTAGTGGGATATGGTTGTGTGTTTGATGCCTTTACTGAGTAGCATGGGCGTGCTCACATTCATACAACATATGTAATTTGTGTCACTGATCATTGCATCGGAGCATATGAAGGACAATGCCTAGTAGGTTAGTCCAAATGGTCTAGAAGAGTGGAAAAAATAGAATTTAACATTAGTTGGTGGATGACGTTGGCAGCGATAATGAATAATAGGGCGACATTGGGTAACCCCAAATCATTATTTTCTTGCGGTTAATCCATTTACTGCACAATCCGATAAAGAGAATTGAAATTCGACATGAATGAAGGTTGTTCTCAATCCAGGAACCAATTGGGGGGGGGGGGGGTGTTTACATTAGTTGTTACCCTGGTGTACTAGAAGATGGATAAAGGAACTCTAGAAATCAACATATTAAATGATCTCATAGACCCAATGATAGGTACACACACTTCGTTTTTGTACGAGTTTGTTAGGCCCCAAAGCACAAAGGTTCGTAGATATATAGTAATACTCTTTCCTTAGTTAATAATCTAAAGCTATGAATCCGTAGGAAAGTAAAAGGTAGAACGGTCTTCCTTCCTCAATCTACCTTGAAATAGTTCACACATTTGCGCGGCTATAGTTACTATGCATTGATCATTTTCTGTATTAACAATTTATCAATTATTGTTATCGGATTGAATTCTCGCTACATTGGCCTTAGCATGCAATTAAAAATATACATACAAATGTTGTAGCAAAAATGTAGAAAAACATCATTATATTTGGTGTTTGAATATTTTCATTAGGTGTATTAGAATATTGATGAAGACCTTTTCATGTGATGACAAAAGACCAATGAGATTGTGGTATGTGTGTCATGTTCCGTACATATCTTAGGACCCCATACTTACTCATCAAAAGAGTCTATCACTTCACAATTACTTCTATAGTTAATTTTACACATTAATTAAAGTTAAATGTTTATGGATCTTATTAAAATATATTTCTTGCTCTTTAACTTGCTTCGTTGATAGTTGTATTACAAATTACAATTATGTTTGTGTATTACTACAATATCATGCGTCTGCCTGACTCCATGCATATACTCATAATAATATCATTGTCTTTCTCAGCTGCCCTTTTAAGGGCTCCCAGTGCTAGTCCCTTAGTAGGAGTTCATAGGTACTCCCTCCGTTCAGTGAAAAGTGGACACATAGAAATTTTAGGACAAATTATGGAGTGGAGTAAAAAATGCATTGAAAAGGTGCCAGCCACCATCTCTCCTCTTTAATTAACCTACCCCAATGATCTAAGTGCATGTAAAAATTAAGGAGACCATGTGTAGAATGCTATTGGTCTTGATTTCCATGTGATGAGAGACAAGAATTTTCTTCTACTTTAATGTTCATTGGAAAGATAGTTGTACACTTTTTTGTGGAAATTTTTTAAAGCCAAACGTACACTTTTCACCGGACGGAGGGAGTAAGATGCTAATGTGGCACATCAATTAAAGAAGAAAGAGAAGGGAGTTGTATCTTATGGAAGATACAACTCTTAGCATGTTTCTCTACACTGTGTAATTAATGCTTTGATTTGTTGTGGTTTCTTATGTTTCTCTTCTTCCATTTTCTCTACAACTAGGCCACAATATTAAAATGCATATGTGATCCATAAACCAGTTAAATAAAACATCACTTAAAAACTACACCTAAGAGACGATGGAATGTGTGATTGAAAACTTCATTACTCACCAAGGATGACGAGTTAAGAGCCAATGCATTGGGAGTGCCCGAAGACGATGTCATTATAGTTGCATATTTATTGAAATTTGCTAAAAGTTACTAACCTCATTTAAAAAATACAGGGCATTTACATATGGACATATTTTCCAAGCTAGGTTCAAGAATGATCAATTGTTATATGCATATGATAATAAAACGATATGTGTTGAATGCTTTCATAAACATTTAATGATGTAATTTGTCCATAACAAATAAAAATGGTTTCTCACTAATTATTTGTTGAACATTTGAAAGTTTGGGCGTAAACGTTCTATAAGGTCATGCATTTGGAACATGTGCAGTTCACTTACTCAGCTCGCCATAGCTTGTCGCTCTTTTACATAGCCATGTGCTTTGCGTCTAACTATTATTTTGCACAGTCGAAGCATCTCTTTATGCGTGTGACAAGATTTATTGCTTCCAACCTTTAGAGGTACTAGAACCCGACGATTGCTTGCCAACTCGCTATAAACCCTCTTTGTTACCAGCACGTGGTCTATCTTGAGATAATCCCATATACGCAAGAGTAGGGATATTATCCATGACATGGTGCCCTGAACCCAAGGAAATGTCATGTTTTACATATGTTTCTAGTGAGTTGAGGTGATGTCCCACCACCAAACAAATCACGCACGGCCAGCCATGATTGTCATGCATGTCAGTGTGTGCATTATGTCTCACTCTGTTGTCATCGTTGTGTTATATACCAACACAGTTCGTGGTGACCTAAGTGCTAAAGGAACATGTGATAATAACCCATTGGTATCGAAGATCGGTGCAGCCTGTGCTTCCTCTTATAGATAAGGCCACAACAGTGATGTATCGTTCTAACACAACAAAACACAACACTAACACTAAGGTCCACTGGAAGGAAAACAAGCAATGTTAAAAGCTAGGGGCAACAACACAATAAGCCCACTTAAATATAAAAGTCTCAAGGAGGATAGGTAGCAATAAGAAGCCGTGAAGCCAACGCCTTGAAGGTCCTTGTGAGCGTGTTGATGGCTGGCCACTCACACCTTTTGCTCATAGTTTTCCATAGCTGCATGAAACCACATTGTTTTTAAATAGCGTTAGTCGCCCGAGCTAGGTGAACATGCTCAATGACTAGCTTATTTCTTGAAAGGATCGATATGGTTGACTAGAGGGGGGGGGGTGAATCACTACAGGAAACAGGTAATTTGCCGTCTCTGGATTACAGACGGCAAAGACCTAATTCCAGACGGCAAAGACTTTGCCGTCAGGAAGCAGACGGCAAAGTCAGACGGCAAAGATAAGTCGGCAAAGAATACTTTGCCGTCTGCTATTTGTCCGGATGACGGCAAAGAGTTTGCCGTCAGTCAATAGGGTTTGCCGTCAGCAGACTAGCCAGACGGCAAAAATATGCCAACAGACGGAGCGGTCGTGTTGACGAATGGCGTCAAGTACTTTGCCGTCAGCTAGGCTATGTCTTTGCCGTCTTCCTCATATACCCAGACGGCAAAGCAAATATTTTTATTTAAAAAAAAGAAACAACAGTACAAGTGCAGAAGCCGTAGATGGCCGAAAGCGTATGAAATATCTTTCACAGCGATGACGAACGAACGGATTTTTACAAGACAGAAGTACTCTATTTACATGCTATATATCCATCATCACAGTATATTTACACAATATAATGTTCTCCATTCAAAGGACGAACGAACGAAACAACGACAAAAACTATTACAGAACGGATGAACTGGCCCTTGCCAGCGTCCAGATCCCAGCGCGGGCGTCAAGCTCGAGGCGGCGAATGGTTGTCTTCGGGTGGAGTTGACAATGGCGTCACAGAGCCCCTGGACAGGGAGGAGGATCCCTCTGCGGCCTCCGGCTTAGGCAGCGGCGAGGCATGGTCGACAAGGTGGGAGGTTGTGCTGCAGAGGAGCTCCGGCGAGCTCTTAACCAAGCAACGGCGCCGTCGTGTTGAAGGGCAGCGGCGGTTGACGAGTAGGGGAGGAGGTGCGGGGTCACGGGCGGGGAGGAGGAGGATCCCGCGCCCGTGAGGCGGGGTCGACCAACGGCGGATGACAAGCAAGGGAGGTGGAGGAAGAGGTGTTGGGTTGCGGGGAGGGAGGACGAGGAGGATCCCGCGGTGGCCTCTGGCTCAGGCGACGGCGAGACGGGGTCGAGCGACGGCGGTTGGCGAGCAGCGGAGGAAGAGAAGGATCCCGCGCCGGCCTCGGCTCAGGCGATGGCGAGGCAGGATCGACCGGCTGCGGTTGACGAGGAGGAGATCTGGACCGAGCGGGGGGTGTGCGGCAGAGAAGGGATCGAGGGAGAGATGGGGTTGGCGTGGGAGACAGGTCGTGGTGGGGTCTTTGGGGATAAGAGAGAGAGAGACAGAGAGTGGTTGGATGGGTGGGTGGGGCATACGTGGTGAGAGATGGAGAAGGGTGCGGGCGGCCCAGATCTTGCCACCTCATCGATCCGTGGGATCGATCCGTGTGTTGTGCTTTCTCTTTGCCGTCTGCGATTTCTTTTATAGACGGCGAAAAGAGCTCTTTGTCGTCTGTAAACAAATATCTCACACAGCAAAGAGTCTTTGCCGTCTGTGGTTTTTTTACATACGGCAAAGTATGAATTTGCCGTCAGTTGTTCTCTGCCGTCAGCTGCAGTCGACAAAATTTGTCTTTGCCGCCTGGCCCGACGAAATGCTGACGGCAAAGAACAGTACTGACGGCAAATCTCCTGTTTCCTGTAGTGAATAGGCAACTAACAATTTTTAGCTTTTCTTTAACAATTTAAACTTTGCATCAAAGTAGGTTGTCTAGATATGCAACTAGGTGAGCAACATATATGATGCAACAAGGATAGGAACACAAGCAAGCAAGTGATATGATACAAATAAGCTTGCACAAGTAAAGGCACGAGATAACCAAGAGTGGAGACGGTGGTGACGAGGATGTGTTGCTGAAGTTCCTTCCCTTTGAGAGGAAGTACGTCTCCGTTGGAGCGGTGTGGAGGGATAATGCTCCCCAAGAAGCCACTAGGGCCACCGTATTCTCCTCACGCCCTCACACAATGTGAGATGCCGTGATTCCACTATTGGTGCCTTTGGAGCCGGCGACCGAACCTTTACAAACAAGGTTGGGGCAATCTCCACAACTCGATTGGAGGCTCCCAACGACACCACGAAGCTTCACCACAATGGACTATGGCTCCGCGGTGACCTCAACCGTCTAGGATGCTCAAACACCCAAGAGTAACAAGATCCGCAAGGGATTAGTGGGGGGAATCAAATTTCTCTTGGTGGAAGTGTGGATCAAGGCCTTCTCAACCACTCCCGAGCAAATCAACAAGTTTGATTGGCTAGGGAGTGAGATCGGGCGAAAATGGAGCTTAGAGCAACAATGGAGCTTAGGGTTGGAAGAGATAAGTCACCGGGGAAGAAGAGAACCCCTTATATAGTGTGGGACAAAGATCCAACCGTTATCCACCTACCAGCCCGCAGCCAGCGGTACTACCACAGTGCCTCGCGGTACTACCGCTTGCTACCAAGTGGTACTACCGCACGGACATGCGGTACTATCGTGCAGGCCCGCGGTACTGCCGCAACCCCAGCAACAGCAAGGTCAGATCAGAAACACAGGATCTAAGGGCGGTACTTTCGCGGGCGCGGTACTACCGCGCCCCCCATACGGTACTACCGCACGGCAGGAATCCCCTAGCCAGGGGGAAGGATACAACCGCGCCTACTTCCGCAAAGAAACGGAAGAAGCAAAAACCCGACACAGTAGTACTGCCGAGGGGCGGTACTACTGCCCGACAACATAGCACGGTACTACCGCAGAGCGAAAGCGGTACTACCGCGGTAGGCGCGGATGTAAAAAATTACATCCGCCCCTACTACCGCGAAGGAGCGGTACTAGCCTGGTGAGCAACGGTAGTGCAGCTCTAGGTGAGCGGTACTACCGTGGGCACCTGCGGTACTACCGCACCGCAGCACGGTACTACCGCTGGTGCCAACGGTACTACCGCTCACTTGGGAGCAGTACTACTGCGAGCCAATGCAGCAGCCAGAAACAAAGCGGCAAGAAAGCGGAGGATGCTCCAAGGGAAAGGAGGGGACAAGAAGGAGACGTGTACGTGATGATTCCACCCAAACCTTTCCGACGCGGACCGCCTCTTAATAGTACGGATTTCCTACGACTCAAATCCACCAAAAAGAAACGTACAAAAGACGTCGTCTTCAACAGTCTTCGAGGGGCACCCAACCGTCTTGTGCCTGGCGATGAAATGTCTGGGATACTCAAGGCACACGATTAGTCCGCAAACGCGTTGTCATCAATCACCAAAACACCTTAGGGATAAATATGCCCTTACAATCTCCCCCTTTTTGGTGGATTGATGACAATACAGGATTTGCACAAGGGAAATAATATTAAGCAACTGCAAACCCCTCCTCTCTAGAATATAGACGGGCTCCCCCCTAGATGTGTGCCACCTAGAGAGTGCTTTGGACTGCACGGCACACATACTAGGATCCAAGCTCCCCCTATATTATAGAGACAAGGCATATCTAGTAATAGGAAGGCTATCACTAGACAAGATAGCACAAACATAAGTTAACTAAGATAGATAGAGTGCATATGTCTTACACCATATGTTGGAAAATGTCTCGAAGGCACAAAACCAAACAAAAGCAAACGAGGCAAACGAGGTTTAAACGACAAAGCACACAAACACACCAAGCATGACACAATACAAATCCCTACACTCTCTCCCCCTTCGGCATCGAGACGCCAAAAAGGCAGAGGGGACACCTACACACACGGGGTGGCTCAGGCAGAGAAGTCGTCCCACTGCTCCTCGTGCTCCTCGTCAGACTCAGCGGCGGGGACGGGCTCCTCGATGTCTTCCTCTGAACTGGCCCACTTGTATCCCTGCTTCGTCATCCAGGCAGCCTCAGGCGTGATGACGTCCTCAGAACCGCCAGACACATCCTCTCCAAAGAGCCTCATAACCTTCTTGTCACGGCGGCGACTCTCCTTGTCTGCCACGTGAGTCCTATACTGTCCCTTTGCCTGCATGCAGAAGAGAGTCTTCATCTTGTCCTTTAACTTCTTGGCCCACGACGGCTCAGAGGAAGGTGTGGTAGACCTAGCAGCACGGTCCTCAGCAATATTCTCAGCAGCAGCCTCCTCCTCACCAACAGCCCTCCTAGCAGAAGAGGCCTCAGCACGGGTAGTGGTGTTGGCCCAGTTGGGCTTGACGCGGAGGCTGATGGACTCATGGCAAATCCAGTCTGGAGCAAGGAACTCATCACCAGGGTACATCTTCTCCCAAGTGGTGGAGAGCAGCAGAAACAGGTACGGTCCATAGATAGGTACCTTGCGAGTGAACACCGCAAACCGAAGCTCACACCACATGATGTGTGAGATATCAAGCGGCTGAGTCTGAGATGAACGTGCCTCTGCACACAAGAGCAACATGTCCACTACATAGGCATGAACCTTTTCCTTGTCGCCAATGCGTGGGAACAGAGTGTTGCGGAAGATGCGATGCATGATATCCATAAAGGAGTTCAGCACCCAAGTTGACTTGCCATTGGGGAGCACCTTCTCAACAAGGAAAGGCTGAAGCAGGTTCTTGTTGGCAGACTCAGAGTTGGCGTGGGGGCGAACACCAACGGGGGTGTGAAGCCCGTCATCAGGAATGTGAAGCAGATCCATGAATTCCTTCCATGTAGCAGATAGCTGACGACCGTTGGTCATCCAGGTCATCCTCCGCTCATCCCCGGGATGAAAGTAAACTGAGGCAAAGAACTGACAGATAAGCTCAGGGTCATAGTGAAGGTGAAAGGAGATCACCGGCTCAATAGCAAACTGCTCCACCAAGTCCAGAGCCTCTCCAAAGTAGTCACGGAACTTGTCCTTCCGCATGTGATTCATGTCTATCCACTTGACATCCACGAAGGTATTCTGCTTGTTCTTGATCACATCCAGATAGATGAGAGCTTTTTGCTTGGTCCAGAACAACTCGGTGCCTCTGAGGATAGCCCGAGGATTCACATAGGGATTGATCTTCCGGCGTTCGACATACTCAGTGACTGAAATCTTGTCCATGCCCTTAGCAGGTTCCTTTTTCTTGCTGGCAGTGGTCTTGACATTGCACTTGGGAGCATTGGAGCCCTCTGGGCTTCATCTTGGGGGTTGCGCAGACGCTTGGAGCCAGTGTCACGACTGGGATTGGAACGGCGAGAGCCACCACCTGAGACACAAAACGCAAAACACCCACGACAAGCAAGAAGGATCAATGTAAAGACCACAACAAAGCAACAGAAACATGCAGAGAGCACACAAGATAATTGCCTAGAGAGAGATTTGATCCCTACGGTAGTACTGCCAAGTGCTGCGGAACTAAGATCGTAGTACCGCTCTTAGTCGCGGTAGTACCGTGTAAGGTCACGGTAGTACCGGGTCTAGGAGCGGTAGTACGAGCTTAGTGCTTCAGCTAGCGCGGTAGTACCGCGTCTGATGGGCGGTAGTACCGCACGAGCTAGTGTGCTAGTACCGCACCTGATGGGCGGTAGTACCGCACAAGCAGTATATCGCACATGAGACACGGTAGTACCGCACCACGTCAGATCCGAACTAGTTCAAATCTGAGAAAATCCCGTGAAACCGCGGCGGTACTACGGTTGGACAAATCTACCACAAGACAACATATCAAGTATGATTCCTACGCAACACGACTCTCCTACATCCTACTCTTGCACAGATTTGGCCTAAAATCTCAAGAACAACAAGCATCTCCCCGAAAACCTAGAAGCGAGAGAACAACCAAGAAAAAGAGGGATTTGGGGAAAAACCTTGGTCCATGGCAAGAGGAAGTGGTGGGGAACGATCCCACCGGTCGGAATCCGAGGAGAGTGGCTGGAGATAGAGATCCGGCGAGGACCTCCGGCGCCGTTCTTGAGCAAGAGAGAGAGAGAGACGTGGGGAGAGAGATGAGTGAATGGGTATGGGGAGTTGGAACTCCCCTGCTCGAGTCATAACCCCCATGCTCCCTCGACGGCGCGGTAGTACCGTGCCTCATCGCGGTAGTACCGCTCGGCAGAAGTACCACACCTGAGCGATAGTACCGCGCTATGGCGCGGTAGTACCATGCCTCTCAAAGCGGTAGTACCGCGGCAAGCCGTGGTAGTACCGTGGGCTCAAGAAGATGCACGTTTCAAGCACACGAAAAACGAGGTCTTTGCACGAACACTCCGAGGCAACACGACACCACAAGACCACGCTACACACAAAGGCAGAAAGGCAAACGACAAAACGAAACAACCACGAGACACCACCTCTCCAAAGAGAGGGCGGTGGCCGTAGCCACCTATGTTTTAGTCAATTGGTATGGCACCACGAAGAATTATCCTTGGGTCCATGACCAAAACTCATCTTTGAAGCACAAGTACCATCAAACATGGCTAATGTGAAAGACTTAATCAATTCATGCATAATGGGGGGAGGGAGAGTTCATTGAGAGAATAACACTCCCCCTATGTCCATGCCTACATCTAAACAAGACAACACCTTGAGTATGGTGGGATGTGCAAGGGTTCAAGCAACATTGCTCGAATCAATGATATTTAGCTCATGCCTTAACTCGCGAAATCTTGCTTCATCCAAGGGCTTCGTGAAAATATCTGCAAGGTTATCATGAGTGTTGACATAGTTGAGCTCGATCTCTCCTCGCCTAATGTGATCCCGGATGAAGTGATACCGGATCTCAATATGCTTCGTCTTGAAGTGTTGCACCGGGTTGAGAGAGATCTTGATGGCACTTTCATTGTCACAACAAAGAGGCACTTTGTCACAAATGACACCGTAATCCTTTAAAGTTTGCCTCATCCATAAGAGTTGTGCACAACAACTACCTGCCGCCACATACTCCGCTTCGGTTGACGAGAGAGACACACAACTTTGCTTTTTGGAAGACCAACTTACCAAAGAACAACCAAGGAATTGGCACCCTCCGGAAGTGGACTTCCTATCCACTTTGTCTCCCTCCCAATCGGAATACGAATACCCTACAAACTTGAAGTTTGCTCCTCTTGGGTACCATAAGCCAAAGTTTGGGGTATGAGCCAAATATCGAAAGATTCGTTTGACCGCCACATAGTGACTTTCCTTAGGTGCGGCTTGAAACCGTGCACAAATTCCCACACTCAACATGATATCCGGTCTAGATGCACAAAGGTAGAGCAAGGAGCCTATCATGGAGCGATATACCTTTTGATCCACCGCTTTACCATTGGTATCTATGTCAAGTTGGCACTTGGTGGGCATTGGAGTGGAAGCCGGCTTTATATCACTTAGCTTGAATCTCTTGAGCATATCTTGAGTATATTTGGCTTGGTTGATGAAGGTTCCTTCTCTTCTTTGCTTCACTTCGAACCCTAGAAAGAACTTCAACTCTCCCATGGAAGACATCTCGAACTTTGAGGTCATGAGAGCGGAAAATTCCTCATTGAAAGGTTTGTTAGGGGAACCAAAGATAATATAATCAACATATAATTGGCACACAAACAACTCCCTTTGACCTTCTTAGTAAAAAGAGTGGGGTCGATTAGCCCAACTTCAAAACCACGGTCTTGTAACAACTCGGTAAGGTGGTCATACCACGCACGTGGGGCTTGTTTAAGGCCATAGAGTGCCTTATCGAGTTGATACACATGATCGGGAAAGTAGGGATCCTCGAACCCGGGGGGTTGTTTGACATGGACCAATTCATTAATGGGACCATTAAGAAAAGCACTCTTCACATCCATTTGTTGTAACTTAAAGTTATGATGAGAGGCATATGCAATCAACATGCGAATGGATTCAAGACGAGCAATGGGAGCAAAGGTTTCACTGTAGTCGATACCCTCGACTTGGGAGTAGCCTTGTGCTACCAAACGAGCCTTGTTGCGAATGATAATCCCATGGGCATCTTGCTTGTTCTTAAATATCCACTTGGTTCCAATGACATTGTGGTTCCCCGTCTGTCTTGGCACCAATCTCCACACTTTGTTGCGCTCGAAGTTGTTGAGTTCTTCATGCATGGCATTGAGCCAATCCGGATCTTCAAGCGCCTCATAGACCTTGTGGGGTTCGATACAAGAGACAAACGCGTGATGCTCACAATAGTTTGCTAATTGTCTACGAGTGCTTACCCCCTTTCTTAAGCTTCCAAGCACATTCGGCATGAGATGATCCTTGGTGGAGAGCTTGGAAGCAACCTTGGCGGCACGACGCTCCAATTCCTCCTCGGGAGTGAGACGAGGAGTGGTCACTTGATCATTTTGAGCGTCGTCTTGAGCTTGTTCTTGTTCTTGAACTTGCTCGGAGGAGAGAACTTGACCTTGGGCATCACTTGATGTGTCAACACCGTCTTGAGCATGATCTTGCCCTTGGTCATGTTCTTGAGGATGAGGGCCTTCATGTTGTTCTTCGGAAGCATGTGGGCCTTGGGTTGGTGATGGCTCCACTTGAGTGGAGCATTGTCCTTCTCCTTCGGCCACAAGGGGTCCTCAATGGGTAGGATAAAGCCAACACCCATTCTTCTTATGGCTTGAGGAGGAATTTCATCACCTACATCACAAGTGCCACTTTGCTCCACTTGGGAGCCGTTATTCTCATCAAACTCCACATTACACGTCTCCTCAATAAGTCCCGTGGATTTATTGAGGACACAGTAAGCATGAGAGTTTGTAGCATAACCAACAAATATGCCCTCATAAGCTCTAGCCTCAAATTTAGACAACCGAACACCTTTCTTGAGAATGAAACACTTACACCCGAATACCCGAAAGTACTTGAGGTTGGGCTTGTTACTGGTGAGTATCTCATATGGAGTCTTGTTCAAGCCCTTACGGAGGTAGAGCCGATTGGATGCATGACACGCGGTGTTGATGGCTTCGGCCCAAAAGTTGTACGGAGACTTGAAATCCGCCATCATGGTCCTTGCCGCATCCATCAACGTCCGGTTCTTCCTCTCCGCAACACCGTTTTGTTGAGGGGTGTAAGGTGCGGAATATTGATGCTTGATCCCCTCACCACTAAGAAACTCATCCAAGGTGTAGTTCTTGAACTCGGTGCCGTTGTCACTTCTTATTGTCAAGATCTTTGCATTGTGTTGACGTTGTGCTTCATTTGCAAAGTAAATGACGGTTTGTTGGGTCTCGCTCTTCCTCTTGAAGAAATACACCCAAGTGTATCTTGAGTAGTCATCCACAATCACCAAGCAATACTTCCTACCCCCAAGACTATCGAAGGATGGAGGCCCAAAGAGATCCAAGTGAAGGAGCTCCAAAGGCCTCTTTGAGTAAATGATAGTCGTGGGAGGGTGAGCCTTTTCATGTAGCTTTCCTTCGATACAAGCACTGCAAGCAAGATCTTTAGCAAAACTAACATTCGTTAGTCCACGGACATGGTCCCCCTTGAGAAGACTTTGCAAAGATCTCATATTGACATGGACTAGACGGCGATGCCAAAGCCATCCCACATCAACTTTAGGCATCAGGCATGTCGCGGTCTTAGTGGGTCGCTCCGAAAATTTAATCACATATAGACCGTTCTTGACATGCCCAACGAAGGCTACTTTAAGAGTCTTGCTCCACAAGAGGGCCACGGTATCGATATCAAAGAAAGTGGCAAAGCCCATGATTGCAAGTTGATGAACGGAAAGTAAATTGTATGCAAGGGACTCAACAAGCATGACCTTCTCGATCGTGAGATCATGAGAGATGACCACCTTGCCAAGTCCCAATACCTTAGAAGATGAGGCGTCACCCCACTCGACATTGGTGGGCATAAATGGAACCTTGTGCACGTCCACCACCAAGTCCTTGCTTTCGGTCATATGATTTGTAGCTCCGCTATAGAGCAACCATGATCCCCCACCGGAAGCAAACACCTACAAGAGATCAATGCTTGGTTTTAGGTACCCATTTTGTAATGGGTCCTTTGATGTTAGTAACAAGGGTCTTTGGAACCCAAATAGACTATTTAATGTATTCATGAGGAGAACCAACGAATTTGGCAAAGACATGCCCATCACTAGCACGACATAACATATAAGAAGGATTAAAGTCGCCGGCTTTGATGAGAGGAGTGGCATTGCCCTTTTTGACAGCGCCACTCTTCGCATTGTTCTTCTTCTCCTTGGAAGCACTCTCTCCCTCCTTCACAAAGGTTTGCATGAGAGGAGGAGGTCGTTTGGTCTTGTCGTTCTTCTTCTTGTTCTTGGACTCGGGCACGTACCCAACCCCTTCCTTGGCCACAACTCCCTTTTGGTTGATCAACAGGTCGTTGAGGTTCTTCTTGCCTTGTATGCAAATTGCAAGACCTCTCTCAAGTTGCCCCTTTAGCTTAGCGTTCTCCTCAACAAGATGCACATGCTCACAACACGGGTTAGTAGCATTTGCATTATCGATTAACATCATACGAGGAAAAGTGGCTTTTTCCTTGGTTAGCTTTACTTGAAGTTGATCATGAGACTCTTTGAGGCTAGCATGAGCACCCTTCAAGGCCTTGTGAGCCTTGTCGAGTAGATCAAACTCCTCCTTGAGTCTAGCAAGATCAACCTTAGGTTCGGCTTTCTCGGAGTTTAGCACATGAGAAACAATGAGAACATGATCATAGTCTTTCTTTAACTTAGCATGATCAACGTTGTGTGACTCCTCAAGAGCCAAACGAAGACCACACTCTTCCTCAAGTGCATTGGAAAGATCCGAAATCTCATCGGCATAGTCACGACTATGCCCTTCCATCTTAGTGATGGTATCTTCGTGAGCCTCGATCATGTCATTGGCTTCACCGAGTTGTTCCAAGAGAGCAACAAAGTGCTTCTTGGATTTACCCTTAAGTTTGCCCATAAAGGCCTCAAACTCATTCGCCTCCACATTAGTTCCCTCATGTTCATCAATGCTATCCGTCAAAGAAGGATGATTAATGATGGTAGTTTTGATGTTGGGGGTTACCTTGTTGGTGGCTTTAGCCATGAGGCACTTGGCGGTGATGCTCTCATTGGGTGAGTCGAAGAGAGACACCCGTGGAGTCGTCGCAATGGCAACTGAGGCCATGGCAGCCAACTCACCATCTTCATCATCGTCATCATCCTCATTGTACTCTTCTTGAACCACCAATGCCTTGGGAGGAGTCTTCTTGGTGAAGTTGCCCTTGTTGGGGAACGACTTGGCCTTGTCCTTTCGGATGAGCTTGCCACCATTGTCTTCCCTCTTCTCATACAGACACTCCGCAACAAAATGACTCACATTGCCACAATTGTAGCAAGTCCTTACACGTTGCTTGCTCTTCGTGCCACTTGAGTTGTTTTTGCTAAAGTTTGGGCTCGAGTTTTTCTTGCTCCAAAATTGCCTTGCAGCGAGTGCCATGTGTTCATGATACGCATACTTTGTATCTTCGGGGTTGCTCTCTTCTTCTTCTTCAACGGTGAGCTTGGCCTTCAATGCAAGGTTGGGCTTATTTGCCCTTTGAGAACGAAGCACCGCATTATCGGCGGTCTTGTCCAAAATGTTCATGGCCACAAACTCATCCAACACTTCGCTTGAGGTCAAAGTGTGGAAGTCCGGTCTTTGACGAATGACGGAGGACATGGCCTTGTGGTAGGGCATCATTGCCTTGAGGAATTTGCGATTGATCCAATTGTCATCCGTGTCCTTGCTCCCGTGATCTTGTAGTGAGACCGCGAGTTTGGTTACTCTCCGATAAAGCTCACGAGGTTCTTCATCTTCTTTCATTGCAAACTCATCAGCCTCATCTTGCACCACTTCATAGTTGGAGCGTTGAATGCTTGCGCTTCCCCGGTAGAGAGAGACAACACAATGCCATGCGTCTTTGGCCAAGGCGAAGGGCCGAAGATGAGGTAGGTCTTCGGGTGGGATTGCATCTTGAATGATGAAGAGAGCATTCTCATTGAATTGATTATCCGCGGCTTCTCGAGGAGTGAAGTTGCTTGGATCATGCAGATAGAAACCTTCTTCAATGATTCTCCAAAGATTAGTGTTCACATGATTTAAATGACGTTTAAAGCGGTAAACCCAAGAATCAAAGTCCTCATTTTTCACAATCTTAGGGGGAGGACCGACATGATTCAAATGAGTGGAAGGAACCGGTCCACCATAAACAAGCAGTGGTTCCATATGAGCAAAGATGTCGGTGCCATTTTTACCACTAGAAGAAGGAGCCTTTTCACTACTAGATTCCCCCTTGTCGGAGAAAGCATCCGTCACCTTATCGGTGGGATCACCCACTTTCAACGGTGCGGTGGATAGTTTAAGCCCCTCAAGGAATTTAGTAAACATGCTTTCAACCTTGGTCGTCATGGAGGTTTTCAATGTCTCCAAGGCCACATTGAAATCCCCACGAGAGACCGAGGTTCCCCCATCGCCCGTAGACGAGGTCGGATTCACACCGGAGTGTTCCTCCACACCGTCTACGGTATCAACCATACTCTTCGGACGATAAAGTCCTTAATAAAGAGACGAGGCTCTGATACCAATTGAAAGGATCGATATGGTTGACTAGAGGGGGGGTGAATAGGCAACTAACAATTTTTAGCTTTTCTTTAACAATTTAAATTTTGCATCAAAGTAGGTTGTCTAGATATGCAACTAGGTGAACAACCTATATGATGCAACAAGGATAGGAACACAAGCAAGCAAGTGATATGATACAAATAAGCTTGCACAAGTAAAGGCACGAGATAACCAAGAGTGGAGACGGTGGAGACGAGGATGTGTTGCCGAAGTTCCTTCCCTTTGAGAGGAAGTACGTCTCCGTTGGAGCGGTGTGGAGGCACAATGCTCCCCAAGAAGCCACTAGGGCCACCGTATTCTCCTCACGCCCTCACACAATGCGAGATGCCGAGATTCCACTATCGGTGCCCTTGGAGACGGCGACCGAACCTTTACAAACAAGGTTGGGGCAATCTCCACAACTCGATTGGAGGCTCCCAACGACACCACGAAGCTTCACCACAATGGACTATGGCTCCGCGGTGACCTCAACCGTCTAGTATGCTCAAACACCCAAGAGTAACGAGATCCGCAAGGGATTAGTGGGGGGAATCAATTTTCTCTTGGTGGAACTGTGGATCAAGGCCTTCTCAACCACTCCCGAGCAAATTAACAAGTTTGGTTGGCTAGGGAGTGAGATCGGGCGAAAATGGAGCTTAGAGCAACAATGGAGCTTAGGGTTGGAAGAGATAAGTCACCGGGGAAGAAGAGAACCCCTTATATAGTGTGGGACAAAGATCCAACCGTTATCCACCTACCAGCCCGCGGCCAGCGGTACTACCGCACCAGGCCAGCGGTACCACTGCAGTGCCTCGCGGTACTACCGCTTGCTACCAAGCAGTACTACCGCACGGACATGCGGTACTACCGTGCAGGCCCGTGGTACTGCCACAACCCTAGCAACAGCAAGGTCAGATCAGAAACACAGGATCTGAGGGCGGTACTTTCGCGGGCGCGGTACTACCGCGCCCCCCATACGGTACTACCGCATGGCAGGAATCCCCTAGCCAGGGGGAAGGATACAACCGTGCCTACTTTCACAAAGAAACGGAAGAAGCAAAAACCCGGCACAGTAGTACTGCCGAGGGGCGGTACTACTGCCCGACAACATAGCACGGTACTACCGCGGAGCGAAAGCGGTACTACCGTGGTAGGCGCGGATGTAAAAAATTACATCATCCGCCCCTACTACCGCGAAGGAGCGATACTAGCCTAGTGAGCAACGGTAGTGCAGCTCCAGGTGCGAGGTACTACCGTGGGCACCTGCGGTACTACCGTGCCGCAGCATGGTACTACCGCTGGTGCCAACGGTACTACCACTCACTTGGGAGCAGTACTACCGCGAGCCAACGCAGCAGCCAGAAACAAAACGGCGAGAAAGCGGAGGATGCTCCAAGGGAAAGGAGGGAACAAGAAAGAGACGTGTACGTGATGATTGCACCCAAACCTTTTGACACGGACCCCCACTTAATAGTACGGCTTTCCTACGACTCAAATCCACCAAAAAGAAACGTAGAAAAGACGCCGTCTTCAACAGTCTTCGAGGGGCACCTAACCGTCTTGTGCCTGGCGATGAAATGCCTGGGATACTCAAGGCACACGATTAGTCCACAAACACGTTGTCATCAATCACCAAAACACCTTAAAGATAAATATGCCCTTACATTTCTAATGCCATAAAGGGTCCAAGCCAGTGTCCCAAGGAAAACCACATCAACCTTCTGTTCTCACGAGAACATGCGTTGATCGCAGAATATGTGTCCGTGAAGTCTGCTGGGCACCGACCATTGTCCAGACATCACCGACGGAGGTCCAAAAAGATTGAGTGGAGATACAAGATTAGAAAATATGGTTCATGTCTTCTGCAATCCTCGCAGAAAGGACATTGGCTATCTCGTACATGCGGCTTCCAAACTTGATCATCATTAGCAATGTGTTATTTTTCAACTAGTGAAACTCCGCGTGGGTTTGTGAGCAATTTTAACGTGGTCTCTCTTTTTTTGAATTGTTTGAATTGCTTACCACATATGTTACGTGGTCCCTCTTACTTCCTCTTTTCACACGATAAGTAAGAGTATATAATAGATCTATAAGTCATCGATCTCATTAAGTAGTGGGCCTAAGTAACTTTGGGTTCTGATAACGCCCACACGTGTGGCATATTAGACATCCGCCCAGCAGTTCACCCACACGCGCGTGGACTAGTTGGTGGTTGTGTGGGTAGAAACTAGTTCAACCACACATCGCAGCTGTTAAACCGCGTGTTGCAGGACGTGTGGGCGAACTCTCGAACGCCCACACACACTGGTACAAAAAGGGCCTATAGTCCCGGTTCGTAAGGGCCTTTAGTCCCGGTTCCTGAACCGGGACTAAAGTGTCGGTACTAATGCCCCGACCCTTTAGTCCCGGTTCAATCCAGAACCAGGACTGATGGGCCCCCACGTGGGCAGTGCGCAGAGCCCAGGCAGGAGACCCTTTGGTCCCGGTTGGTGGCACCAACCGGGACCAATAGGCATCCACGCGTCAGCATTTCTGTGGCTAGGGTTTTTGTTTTTTTTAAGGGGGGGGGGGGTTTGGGGGTTTTGGGGGGTTAATTTAGGTGTTTCATATATTGTGTTAGCTAGCTATAATTAATAGAGAGAAGTGTCCTCTCTTACGTCCGTGCTTGGTCGACACTACATACTATACATACGTATAGAGAGGACTAGACACGCTAGTTAGCTAGTAAGCAAACGAAGGAAACAGAAGATCGTCATGAACATATATGCATACAGAGAGAAGTGATATCGACCACCTCTCCTTCTTCGAGAGATTGGTCGAACAACAAGTTCTCGTATATCTATCCGACACTACCGGCTACATATATACAATAATTATCTCTTACAACTATAATCATATGGACTCATGGTCCACATAGTATTCTCCGTCTTCAGCGATCACTTGGTCAAGAAAGAATGCCGCCAATTCCTCTTGAATTGCTCGCATGCGAGCTGGTGCTAGGAGTTCATCCCGCTTCCGAAACATCTAATTTGAAGAAGGGGGTCAATACATATATATATGAATGAATGAAACTCAATACAAATGATGGTAATAAAATAAAATTGTGAATTTTGTTATTTACGTACTTCATATTGTTCGTCAGAGTACCCGCCCCGCTCACAGGTCGTGTGGCGGATGGACTCACAGGCGTAGTATCCACAGAAATCATTCCCTTGTTCCTGCCACAACTACTTTACAAGAAATAGAGGTCAATCAAACTGATAAGCAAGTTGCTAAATGGTATTGATGAAACTAGCGCTTGAATCACTAGGAGATGCGCGGAACATGCTACTATAGTACTTACTCGGGTGTCTAAATTCCAGCTCCTTCGGCAGTCCCGGAACTTTTCTGGTGAATTTTCTCCAAACCCTGCCGGACAAAGAAAACAATTACTTGATATCAGGAAATGAACAAAGTTGCTGATATGGTGGATAATGATCGATTTAACTTACTTCTTGAGGATTTCAGTCATGTCCGCATACTCCTTGGGGATCTTTTCGTTTAGAGTCCAAGACGGTTACTACTCCCTGCTCAAGCCTAATCTCTAGGAGAATATAGTGGAAACTGCACACGCATGCATAACTCATCAATTACATTACTATAACCTGGACTAATATATAAGGGAAACCGAATATGCACAAGACAGTAACACTCACTTGAAGTTGTAAGGAAAGAGTATTATATCTTTGTTTTCATTTTTTTAATGATCGTAGCAAGTTGGCCTCGGTATCTCCGGGACGATGTTCAACCTCAGTTGCATCTATGAGATATCTGTTAACGAACCCAATATCACCGATTTGTCTTTTCTTCAATTCGGCGATCTTCATTCTGCATAATATAGTGAGGATAATTATAAATACATGCAATGAAAGAGATGAGCTATATAGAGAGACTTAATGACAGAAGTAGTAGTACTTACAGACAGTAGCAGGTGATCGTTGTTTTATCGAGGGCCAATTGATTGAAAAACTGATAGAACTCCTCAAATGGAATAGGCAACAGTTCAATTCCAACGAGGTCATGCTCCGGTTTAACTCTCGCATACAAAGTACTCCTCCCCCCAGACTCTGCAGATTTTCAAGTACCAATCATGTAATCTTCGCATCATCATTGTTAAAGATTTTTCATCTTTGACGAGAGGCTTCCCGTACTCGTATCTATGTATCTGCACCTCCATGGGATCATAATGTACATCGTCGGGCAGGTAATCGTCAACATTGCCATAACCGGGCACCATCCTCGGATCGACGATGTCGCTAGGCACCTTGAGGGGGGGGCACGATTGCTTCGCTTGTTCGCCGAGCTGGGCAATTTTTTTCCCAGCTGCTCGTCGTTCTTTCAGCCTTTGCTCACTGACTGTACTTCCCGACTGCTCCGCTTCGGCCCATGTCTTTGCAATAATGCGCTCATAGTTGCCTTTCGGCGGCGACTTGGGTGGTTTTGCCAGGGCAGCCAGAGTGCGCTTCACTTTCATCGGATCTACCTTCTCCTCCGGAGGTGGATGTCTCTTTGCTTTCAACCCTTGAAACCAGTTATCCACTTCGGTTCGCCCAATCTTCGCGTTCTCCTCCGGGGTCCTCTTGTATGGTAACTTCTCTGGAGTCTTTAGAGAAGGACCGAATCTGTATGTCCTCCCGCCTCTGGTTGTACTGCTAGACGCCGACCGAGCAGACGAAGCGGTTGTCTTCTTTACTGGCTTACGAGGCGGAGGAGAAGGACTACGACGCGCCGGAGCAGCTGGAGCGCGGGCAGGTCTCTTCCGCCCTTGCTGACGAGGCGGAGAAGGAGGAGGTTGGCTGCTCGGGCGCGTCGGCGCAGGCGGAGAAGGAGGCGGAGTGCCGCCACACGCCGGAGAAGGAGCCGGCCGAGGGCCCTGATCGTCACTCGTCGGAGGAGGAGGCGGTGGAGGAGGCGGAGTGCCCTGACTCGCCGGAGGAGGAGGAGGAGGAGGCGGAGGCATCCAGTTTGGAAGGTTGATGAGCTCCTTCCGCCATAGGCATGGAGTCTTCAGAGCAGACCCCAGCCGAGTCTCCCCTTCACCGGTAGGGTGGTCAAGCTGGAGGTCCTCAAATCCCTCCGTTATTTCATCCACCATCACTTATCCTTCTGGAATCGGCCGGCAGTGAAAAGTTGCGCCGGGTTCAGTAGGATAAACAGAGCCAACAGCCGCCTTGACCTTCAAATTCATCCATTGCGTCATAAGGTGGCAATTTTGAGACTCCGTGATAGCATCCACGGGATAGCTGGCAGGAGCCGTCAAGGCATGCTCCGGCTGAAGCAGCTCGGTGGAAGCCACGCTGCTTCTGCGCTGAGATGGTGGGGTAGCTTCGGGGGAGGCTTCGGCAGTACGTTTGCTGCAATTTTCTTCTCGTTCCTCTATCGCATCTACCCTTGCTTGCAGCGCCTGCATTTGGGTCTGCTGCACTTTTTTCCTCCTCTCATGGGATTTGTAACCGCCTGCGTCCGGAAACCCAAACTTCCACGGAATGGAGTCTGGCATGCCTCGTGTCCGTCCAGGGTGCTCAGGATTCCCGAGGGCCATTGTGAGCTCGTCATTCTCTCTGTCTGGAAAGAATGTCCCTTCCTGCGCTGCTTCGATATACTGCTTAAGCTTCCTGACTAGTATGTCCATTTGATCGTTCGTCCAAATGCATTTCCCTATTACAGGGTCCAAGGTTCCGCCAGCCCCGAAAAACCAAGTCTGGCAACGGTCTGGCCAGTTAATTGTCTCTGGTTCGATCCCTTTATCAACCAGATCATTCTCAGTCTTGGACCACTTAGGCCGGGCTACGAGGTAGCCACCTGACCCCGTGCGATGGTGAAGCTTCTTCTTCGCAGCATTTTGCTTGTTTGTCGCCGACATCTTCTTACTCTTTTCCGATGTCTTATGGGCCACAAATGCGGGCCAGTGATCTCTGATCTTCTCATATCTGCCCTTGAATTCTGGTGTCCCAGTACAACTCATCACAAACAGTGTTGTCACCTCTGAGACGTGTTTCCAACCAACTGCTGAAAGTCCTGATGTGTTCACATGTAATCCAGTCGTCGCACTGCTCCGGGTGTTTGGAGCGCAGACTGTTCTTGTGTTCATCGACATACGGGGTCACCAAGGTAGAGTTCTGTAGAACTGTGTAGTGTGCTTGAGACCAAGAATATCCGTCCCTGCATATTATTGAGTCTCTTCCAAGAGTGCCTTTTCCAGTCAGTCTCCCCTCATACCGCGATTTAGGGAGACCTATCTTGTTAAGGCCAGGAATGAAGTCAACACAAAACCCGATAACATCCTCTGTTTGATGGCCCATGGAGATGCTTCCTTCTGGCCTAGCGCGGTTACGGACATATTTCTTTAGGACTCCCATGAACCTCTCAAAGGGGAACATATTGTGTAGAAATACGGGCCCCAGGATGACAATCTCGTCGACTAGATGAACTAGGACGTGCGTCATGATATTGAAGAAGGATGGTGGGAACACCAGCTCGAAACTGACAAGACATTGCGCCACATTAGTCCTTAGCCTTGGTACGATTTCTGGATCAATCACCTTCTGAGAGATTGCATTGAGGAATGCACATAGCTTCACAATGGCTAATCGGACGTTTTCCGGTAGAAGCCCCCTCAATGCAACCGGAAGCAGTTGCGTCATAATCACGTGGCAGTCATGAGACTTTAGGTTCTGAAACTTTTTCTCTGGCATATTTATTATTCCCTTTATATTGGACGAGAAGCCAGCCGTGACCTTCATACTGAGCAGGCATTCAAAGAAGATTTCTTTCTCTTCTTTCGTAAGAGCATAGCTAGCAGGACCTTTATACTGCTTCGGAGGCATGCCGTCTTTTTCGTGCAAACGTTGCAGGTCCTCCCGTGCCTCAGGTGTATCTTTTGTCTTCCCATACACGCCCAAGAAGCCTAGCAGGTTCACGCAAAGGTTCTTCATCACGTGCATCACGTTGATTGAGGAGCGGACCTCTAGGTCTTTCCAGTAGGGTAGGTCCCAAAATATAGATTTCTTCTTCCACATGGGTGCGTGTCCCTCAACGTCATTCGGAATAGCTAGTCCACCGGGGCCCTTTCCAAAGATTACGTAGTGTAAATCATTGACCATAGCAAGCACGTGATCACCGGTGCGCATGGCGGGCTTCTTCCGATGATCTGCCTCGCATTTGAAATGCTTGCCTTTCTTTCGACATTGATGGTTGGTCGGAAGAAATCGACGATGGCCCAGGTACACATTCTTCCTGCATTTGTCCAAGTATATACTTTCAGTGTCATCTAAACAGTGCGTGCATGCGTGGTATCCTTTGTTTGTCTGTCCTGAAAGGTTACTGAGAGCAGGCCAATCGTTGATGGTCACGAACAGCAACGCCTTAAGGTTAAATTCCTCATGTCTGTGCTCATCCCACGTACGTACACCGTTTCCATTCCAAAGCTGTAAAAGTTCTTCAACTAATGGCCTTAGGTACACATCAATGTCGTTACCGGGTTGCTTAGGGCCTTGGATGAGAACTGGCATCATAATGAACTTCCGCTTCATGCACATCCAAGGAGGAAGGTTATACATACATAGAGTCACGGGCCAGGTGCTGTGATTGCTGCTCTGCTCCCCGAAAGGATTAATGCCATCCGCGCTTAAAGCAAACCATACATTTCTTGGGTCCTTTGCAAACTCATCCCAATACTTTCTCTCGATTTTTCTCCACTGCGACCCGTCAGCGGGTGCTCTCAACTTCCCATATTTCTTTCGGTTCTCACTGTGCCATCGCATCAACTTGGCATGCTCTTCGTTTTTAAACAGACGTTTCAACCGTGGTATTATAGGAGCATACCACATCACCTTCGCAGGAACCCTCTTCCTGGGGGGCTCGCCGTCAACATCACCAGGGTCATCTTGTCTGATCTTATACCGCAATGCACCGCATACCGGGCATGCGTTCAGATCCTTGTATGCACCGCGGTAGAAGATGCAGTCATTAGGGCATGCATGTATCTTCTCCACCTCCAATCCTAGAGGGCATACGACCTTCTTTGTTGCGTATATACTGTCGGGCAATTCGTTATCCTTTGGAAGCTTCTTCTTCAATATTTTCAGTAGCTTCTCAAATCCTTTGTCAGCCACAGCATTCTCTGCCTTCCACTGCAGCAATTCCAGTACGGTACCGAGCTTTGTGTTGCCATCTTCGCAATTGGGGTATAACCCTTTTTTGTGATCCTCTAACATGCGATCGAACTTCAGCTTCTCCTTTTGACTAATGCATTGCGTCCTTGCATCGACAATGACCCGGCGGAGATCATCATCATCGGGCACATTGTCTGGTTCCTCTTGATCTTCAGCAGCTTCACCCGTGGCAGCATCATTGGGCACATCGTCTGGTTCCTCTTGATCTTCACCAGCTCCCCCCGTTGCAGCATCACCGTATTCAGGGGGCACATAGTTGTCATCGTACTCTTCTTCTTCGCCGTCTTCCATCATAACCCCTATTTCTCCGTGCCTCGTCCAAACATTATAGTGTGGCATGAAACCCTTGTAAAGCAGGTGGGAGTGAAGGATTTTCCGGTTAGAGTAAGACCTCGTATTCCCACATTCAGTGCATGGACAACACATAAAACTATTCTCTTGTTTGCCTCAGCCGCATCGAGAAACTCATGCACCCCCTTAATGTACTCGCGGGTGTGTCTGTCACCGTACATCCATTGCCGGTTCATCTGCGTGCATTATATATAATTAATTGTCCAAATTAATAGAAGTTCATCATCACATTAAAACCAAAGTGCATACATAGTTCTCATCTAACAACATATAGCTCTCCAGAGCATCTAATTAATTAAACCATACATTGAAACTATGTAAAACATTTCAATACGAAAACAAATGCGATCATAATCGCAACCAAGGTAACAATTGATCCAACGGCATAATGATCCCAAGCCTCAGTATGAATGGCATATTTTCTAATCTTTCTAATCTTCAAGCGCATTGCATCCATCTTGATCTGGTAATTATCGACGACATCCGCAACATGCAACTCCAATATCATCTTCTCCTCCTCAATTTTTTATATTTTTTCCTTCAACAAATTGTTTTCTTCTTCAACTAAATTTAACCTCTCGACAATAGGGTCAGTTGGCATTTCCGATTCACACACATCCTAGATAAATAAAATCTATGTCACGTTGGTCGGCATAATTTTCATAAACAATAAATGAACCAATAGTTATAAAGATAATATACATACCACATCCGAATCATAGACAGGACGAGGGCCGACGGGGGCGGATACCAAAACCATCGCACTATATAAGATGCAATAATAAATGTAAGAAAATGATACAAGTATCTATCTAAACATACAAGTAAGAATATTTTTCCTTTCAGAAAGAAGATAAGAACAAGAGGCTCACCACGGTGGTGTCGGTGATGAGATCGGCGCGGGTGATCGACGGCGGTGAAGACGGGGACGGGGCGTGACGGACCGCTAAATCTAGACAAATCTCGAGGAAAATGGAGCTTGGAGGTCGAGCTTCGAGAGGAGAAAGCTTAAGTAGTGTGGCTCGGGCATTCCATCGAACACCTCATGTGCGTAGGAGGTGAGCTAGAGCACCACAAAGCCCTCTCCCCCTCAGCCAGAAAAAATAGAGCACTGTGCTCTGCTCTTGCGCGAGGGGGTATATATAGGCACCTCATTGGTCCCGGTTGGTGACATGTGCCGGGACTAAAGGGAAGCCTTGGTCCCGGTTCAAGCCACCAACCGGGACCAATGGTGATGGGCCAGGAGCGAGGCCCATTATTCCCGGTTCATCCCACAAACCGGGACCAAAAGGTCCAGATGAACCGGGACCAATGGCCCACGTGGCCCGGCCGGCCCCCTGGGCTCACAAACCGGGACCAATGCCCACATTGGTCCCGGTTCTAGACTGAACCGGGACTAATGGGCTGACCCAGCCTGGACCATAGCCCTGTTTTCTACTAGTGACAAACGATGATGCCCACGTGGCACTCAGATTCTAACAGATTTCTTTAGGATTCGTGAAAAAAAATCAACCACGTGGATCAAGGCATGTGGGCGATGTGCAAACATGCCATATTTATGGGCGTTATCATTTGGGTAAAAAAAAGAGACAGGCCATGTTAAAATTGCTCGTTGTACAAACAAACCTACGGCCAAGATGGTTAAAAAATTGCTGCCAAGATGATCGTGCGTACGTACGTACGTGGTAAGATCCGTCGAAGAAAGAGTCGCATGGTATCTTCCCGATCCCGTGGGCATGTCCGGCTCCATCCCTGCTGGCCTGAAGATGAGTTCCACCACCGCGTCCAGAGCTCCGAGTCCAAAACAGAAAAAACCAACGCGAGAACGGAAGAAACAGGAAGCAACGGACGCGAGAACGCCAAACACGGCAAGCCCGCCAAACGGCCGGAAAACTTTGTGTGCGTTAACGACGAGCCAGCACGCTGGAGCCGTGCAGACGCGGGCAGCTGAGGCAGGGCTTGCCTGGTTCTGCTTCTTCTCCCCACTGCCAACCTACGTGTTCAGACCACGCCTTTCACAGGCCGGGTTGGCCGTCGCGTCCATGGCGTTTGGCTGCGTGTATATAAGCCGGCAGAGGCGCGGCAGGCAAAGGAATCGTCGTCTGCTGCTCTCCGGCCGCCGGGCGTGAGGAAGATCGGGTCGCCGTCGTGTCTGCTTTGGGTCCTTCGTTGCCTGGTATATATGACTATCCCTCTCCATTTCTTCCATCTCTTCACTGTTTGTCATTGTCTCTCGATTTTCCACGAGTTTATCGGTCGTGCCCGTTGTCGTCGTTGTTCATCCTTTCGATTGTGTATAGTTTGACGACCGTCCACCTCGATCCAAGATAAGTAAATCAATCTAAAACCTGTCGATCGAAGACGGTATTATGTCGGTCGAAGCTGAGGGCGCGGCGGGTGCGGAAACGAGGGTGCCCCGCGACTCGCTCTACGGGGACGCCGAGAAGGTCTCCGACGACAAGCACCACGGCTCCGGGGTCAGCACCTTAACTTAACTTGTGCCACGGCCGATGTTATTGGCCGGCTGCTGTCTGTGACTGACTGTATGTGGGCGGCGCATGCAGGATAGCTGGTGGCAGACGTTGCAGCTGGCGTTCCAGAGCATCGGCGTGGTGTACGGCGACGTGGGGACGTCGCCGCTGTACGTGTACTCGAGCACCTTCCCGGACGGCATCCGGCACCCGGACGACCTCCTCGGCGTCCTCTCGCTCATCCTCTACACCCTCGTCCTCCTGCCCATGCTCAAGTACGTCTTCATCGTCCTCTACGCCAACGACAACGGAGACGGTGAGCCACACACCCTTCTCTTCTATTATCTTGTGTGTTCGTTTGTTCATGGGCCGGCCCCCGCCGTGACATGACAGATGACCCTGATTGCTGCATTTCAGGAGGAACGTTCGCCCTCTACTCGCTGATCTCCCGGTACGCCAAGATACGCATGATCCCGAACCAGCAGGCAGAGGACGCGTCCGTGTCCAACTACAGCATCGAGGAGCCCAACTCGCAGATGCGGAGGGCGCAGTGGGTGAAGCAGAGGCTCGAGTCCAGCAAGGCCGCCAAGATCGCGCTCTTCACCATCACCATCCTCGGCACCTCCATGGTCATGGGCGACGGCACCCTCACGCCTGCAATCTCTGGTACCTACGTTACATTGAACATGAGTAACATTATTGTTGATTTGAACGCTAATTAATCTGATGTTGATGGATGGATGTGTTCTTGCAGTGCTCTCTGCGGTGAGCGGGATCAGGGAGAAGGCGCCCAACTTGACCCAATGTAAGTATGTTGTCTCATTGTCGAGAGAATTTAGCGTGTCATCTTGTTCTGCAATGAATGTAGTATGTCGTGAAAACAGCGGAGGTGGTGTGGATCTCGGTGGCCATCTTGTTCCTGCTCTTCTCGGTGCAGCGCTTCGGGACGGACAAGGTCGGCTACTCCTTCGCGCCCATCATCTCGGTGTGGTTCATCTTCATCGCCGGCATCGGGGTGTACAACCTCGCCGCCCACGACGTCACCGTCCTCAGGGCCTTCAACCCCAAGTACATAGTAGACTACTTCAGGAGGAACGGCAAGGAGGCGTGGGTCTCGCTCGGGGGCGTTGTCCTCTGCATCACAGGCACAGAGGCCATGTTTGCTGACCTTGGCCATTTCAACATAAGGGCCATTCAGGTTCAGTTCTGTACTAGCAGTTCTTTTCTAAAAAAACACAGTACAAATGCAGACGCTCACATACAGAGCACGACTGAATTTTTCTTGATTTTCCGGCCTGTTGCAGCTGAGCTTCACCTTCATCCTCTTCCCCTCCGTCGCGTTGTGCTACATGGGTCAGGCATCTTACCTGCGCAAATTCCCGCAAGATGTCGGCGACACCTTCTACAAATCTATCCCAGGTAGGCACTACAACCTTCCTTTTACAGCAACAAGAAGATCAACTTGACACAATATTGGACTGCCAAAGACAAGTCTGCATGGTGTGAAACTGGAAAAAAAATGTGTCAATAATTTTCAGCGGCGATGTTTTGGCCGACGTTCATCGTGGCAATCATGGCGGCCATCATCGCGAGCCAGGCCATGCTGTCCGGCGCGTTCGCCATCCTGTCCAAGGCGCTCTCGCTGGGCTGCTTCCCGAGGGTGAGGGTGGTGCACACCTCCAAGAAGTACTCGGGGCAGGTGTACATCCCGGAGGTGAACTTTCTCATCGGCGCCGCCAGCATCGTCGTCACCCTCGCCTTCCAGACCACCACCAACATCGGGAACGCCTACGGGATATGCGTCGTGACCGTCTTCTCCATCACGACGCACCTCATGACGGTGGTGATGCTGCTCATCTGGAAGAAGAACATCGCCTTCGTCGTGGCCTTCTACGTCATATTCGGGCTCGCCGAGTTCCTCTACCTATCGTCCATCCTCTCCAAGTTCGTCGAGGGAGGGTACCTTCCGTTCTGCTTCTCCTTGGTGCTCATGGCGCTCATGGCCACCTGGCACTACGTCTATGTCAAGCGCTACTGGTATGAGCTCGACCGCGTGGTGCCGGCGGCCGAGCTCACGGCGCTCTTGGCCCGCCGCAACGTGCGGAGGGTGCCTGGCGTGGGCCTGCTCTACTCGGAGCTCGTCCAGGGCATCCCTCCCGTGTTCCCATGCCTGGTTGACAAGATCCCATCGGTGCACGAGGTCTTCGTCTTCATGTCCATCAAGAACCTCCCCATCCCGCGGGTGGCGCCGCCCGAGCGCTTCATCTTCCGCAGGGTCGGCCCTGCCGAGCACCGCATGTTCCGATGCGTGGCACGGTACGGCTACACCGACCAGATCGAGGGCACCAAGGAGTTCTCGGCGTTCCTCATCGAGGGCCTCAAGCTGTTCGTCCACGATGAGGCGGCCTTCTCCTGCCAGCACACCGACGATGACGGTGATAACAACAACAACAACAACAACAACAACAACAACAACAACAACAACAACAACAACAACAACGACAACGACGATGCTCGGCGGGTAGCGCAGGCGGTAGTTGCGGAGGAGGAGAAGCGGTTCATTGATGCAGAGGTGGAGCGTGGGGTGGTGTACCTGATGGGCGAGGCGGAGGTGGCGGCGGCGCCGGGGTCGTCGGCGTTGAAGAGGGTTGTGGTCAACTACGTGTACACCTTCTTGAGGAAGAACCTCAGCGAGAGCCACAAAGCGCTCTCCATCCCCAAGGACCAGCTGCTCAAGGTCGGGATCACCTATGAGATATAGATCAGTGTTTCCCGAATGATTCTCGTGCAACACTTGCTTTGGTATGTGATGGTGTAGTTTTAGCAGATGGGATGGATTAGTATTCCCCGAATGATTCCCGTGAACACTTGCTTTGGTATGCAACATACGCACGATGCCACCACGAAAACACTCGGCAAAGCCTTTCTCAACTATTCCCTCTGTCCGACTTGGGACAAACTTTTTTGGACGAAGGGAGTACTACATTTTGACCTTCGCCAGCCTTGCTGGTACTGGAACTGTAAGGTTTTTCCTGTAGTGTGCACGTTCTTCACCAGTTACTATGATGGAGTGCATGAGAGTTGATATGTGTCGCACTTGCACTGTTACCGTACCGTCACGGCACAATCGCAAACACCATATAAATTTTTCGTGGAGACCTACAAGATTGAACATAATGTTGGATTAAACAGATACTGCTATACCCAGCCAGTATGCTATTTGGTTCTTGAGTCCTCTTATTTCCCCCTCAACGCACAGAATAGAGGAGCTAAAACGCGCTGCATGAAGGGCGTCATCTTGCGGAAAATGCCAACGGAGGCTGAGCTCCAAGGAGCTCGGTATTTTTAAAAGATCAAAAGTCATATTTCAAAGTTTCAAAAAAATTCCACGGTAACTTATATGATTTCCGCACGAACTTGTGTAAAAATTATTTGAATTTTTTGCGATTTGTAAGCTGTACAAAAAAACGAAATTTCGGCCCGACGATACAAAATATCGGCCCATTTTAGAAATACGTTTTTTTTGTCTTTTTTCTATATGCTACGTGTGAAAGTATTTTGTTCTGAATTTTTGCACATATGTGTGAAATTATATACAAAATTTCGATTTTTTTTCATGATGTGGAAATTCGTATTTTGAAATCGAGCTCCGTGGAGCTCGGCCTCCAAAAGCCCTCACTCACCATCTTGGGTTTTCTTCGGTGGGAACAAAGAGTTGTACTACGTGGGCCAGAACTATTTCCAGTTTCAGCCGTTTTTCTTCAGTAAGCGCCCATTATGTCCAGGTCTTTTATTCCTTTTTTTATTTTGGGAAATATTTAAAAAATTCGCCTATTTAAAGATTAAAAGAATTGTGTCATGCATAAAAAATCAAGATATTTGAAATTGATCATGAGTTTTAAAAATTTATTAAACATTATTAAAAAATTAATGAGCTTTATAAATGTTTATAATTATATAAAATGTTCATTAATTTTAGAAATAATTTATAATTTGAAAATGTTCATAAAATTTTATAATATTCATGAATTTTAAGATGTTCATGAATTGAAAAATATTTAAAAAAATATTTTCCCTTTAAATTTAGAAAATGTTCATGAACTTTAATAAAGTTGGTGAACTTCAAAAACACTCACAATTTTTTACTAGAATAAAGTACATTTTCACATTTAAAAATAATATCCAATAATTTAAAATGGCACTCTTATACAGTGTGTTCTATGATTCTATCATCTATGGAAAACTCCTGCAGACAAAAATCATGAGCATAGGGGGAGTAATCTTCCACCATAAAGATGAATTAGGTACCAGGTGTAAGCCAACAAGAAAGGAAGCTTCAAATTCCCAAATTTGGCACTTAGATTTTGGTGGATTTGTAGATCAAATTTGATTCATGATTTGTAGATCAAATATTCTCAAACAACTTTGGAGGAAACCCTCTCAGTTTGCTAACTATCTCAATAAGCCATATACAACCTAAATAATGTTTTGCATGATAAAACAACAAAAATGGATTCCGAACGGTGAATAAGAGCTACATTTTTTCACATTCACACTATGTAATATATATGTGTGTGTCGTATATATATATATATATATATATATATATATATATATATATATATATATATATATATATATATATATATATATATAACGGATTAATAATTTTGTCGTGCAAGAAACTTGCATACTTCACTTGTACAAGCTGGAGCATGCCAAAGGGCTATGATTATGTTGTAGCATGGTCTTGTAGAATCTTGTTGTTTTAGGAAATAGTGGTGTTGAGCTGATTTTTCATGTTGAGCGTTCTGCACAGTTGATTTGCTTCCACATGCCTCCCATTCATAACAAATTCTCTCTCTCTCTCTCTCTCTCTCTCTCGCGCGCGCGTGTTCTCGTGTGTGTGTGTGTGTATTCTTGTTGGTTCGGCACTCAATATTATCGTGATAACAAGGCTACAAGTATAATACTATTGTAACACCCACGATGCGGCTATATCTCCCACATGTCGGAGCACGACTTAGAGGCATAACCGCATTGTAGGCATGTCGCAATAGGGGTAATCTTTACACATCCCATGTACTGAATAAGAAAGGGATAAAGAGTTGTCTTACAATCGCCACTTCACACAATACATTAAATATAGCATTACAACATCCAGAATACAATCAAGGTCCGACTACGCAACCAAATAAAGAAAGACAACCCCTAATGCAAAAGATCCCCGATCGCCCCAACTGGGCTTCATTACTGATCAACCGGAAACGAAACAACACAACGAACACGATCTTCATCGAGCTCCTCCTTGAGCTCGGTTGCGTCACCTGCACTGGTATCCACAAAACCTGCAACTAGTTTTGGAAGTAATCTGTGAGTCACGGAGACTCAGCAATCTCACACCCTCACGATCAAGACTATTTAAGCTTATGGGTAGGTAAAAGGTATGTGAGGTGGAGCTGCAGCAAGCACTAGCATATATGGTGGCTAACTTACGCAAATGAGAGCGAGAAGAGAAGGCAAAGTACGGTCGTGAACTAGAAGTGATCAAGAAGTGATCCTAAAACTACTTACGTTCAAGCATAACTCCAACACCGTGTTCACTTCCCGGACCCCGCCGAGAAGAGACCATCACGGCTACACACGCGGTTGATGCATTTTAATTAAGTTAAGCGTCAAGTTCTCTACAACCGGACATTAACAAATTCCCATCTGCCCATAACCGCGGGCACGGCTTCCGAAAGTTCAAAACCCTGCAAGGGTTCCCAACTTAGCCCATCATAAGCTCTCACGGTCAACGAAGGATATTCCTTCTCCCGGGAAGACCCGACCAGACTCGGAACCCCGGTTACAATACATTTCGACAATGGTAAAACAAGACCAGCAAAGCCGCCCGATGCGCCGACATCCTGATAGGAGCTGCACATATCTCGTTCTTAGGGCAACACCGGATTGTCCAAGATTCCGGTAGGCCAGCCCAGAGTTGCCCCTGGTGGCCACCGGCTGCTGACAAGTTCGGACCAACACTTAGACAAGCAATGGCCCGGGGGGTTAAAATAAAGATGACCCTTGAGTCTGTAGAACCCAAGGGAAAAAGGCTAGGTGGCAAATGGTAAAACTAAGGTTGGGCCTTGCTGAAGGAGTTTTATTCAAGGAGAACTGTCAAGTGGTTTCCATAATACCCAACCGCGTAAGGAACGCAAAAATTAAGGAACATAACACCGGTATGACGGAAACTAGGGCGGCAAGAGTGGAACAAAACACCAGGCATAAGGTCGAGCCTTCCATCTTTTGCCAAGTATATAGGTGCATTAATTAAATAAGAGATATTGTGATATCCCAACAAATATCCATGTTCCAACAAGGAACAAACTCCATCTTCACCTGCAACTAGCAACGCTATAAGAGGGGCAGAGCAAATCAGTAACATAGCCAAACAACGGTTTGTTGGGACAAGGTGGGTTAGAGGTTTGACATGGCAATATGGGAGGCATGATATAGCAAGTGGTAGGTATTGCAGCATAGCAAAAGAGCGAGCAACTAGCAAGCAAAGATAGAAGTGATTTCGAGGGTATGGTCATCTTGCCTGCAAAGTTCTCTGAGTTGACGAAAGCTTGATCCTTGTAAACGTACTCAACGGGTACCTTGAACATGAACTCGTATCCCGGATCTACCCAAAGCAAGAACACAAGCAAAGGAACAACAATCAACCACGGTGCAATGCGCAAGCAACATGATGCAAAATAGGGCATGATATGCGGGATGTGATATGCAATGCATATGCGAGCTCCGGAAGGAAAAGATTGAATCAGGCCTCAACTTGGCAAACCAAGAGTTCCGCTGGAAAGATGAGTTGATTTCGGTCGAAATCGATATGAAGATCACCGGAAACGGATGCACGGTTTGCAAATGGCAAGCAAAACAATAATGGCACTAATCTGCGATTAACAACATGGTGCCCTCCAGAATGCAACAAGAAACTAAGCTACTGCACTCCAACATAGCAACAAAGCACATGGCAGTGAACTACTCAAGATGCTTGACAAAAGATGAACACTGAGCTACGACTAAATCACACAAGAGCAGGTTCAAACAAGCATGGCAAAAGGGCAAAATATATCAGCATCACAGACTTAGTGAAAATAACATGTCAGGAATTAACATCATGAAGCAATGTTTAGGGCAAGATAACAACATGCTACAGGAACAGAACATAGCAATACAAGGAATGGTATGAATCTACTCAAAGCATATAACGAAAGTCCCTTACTGACCATAAGCCAAAAAGGATCATAAGATATGATGACACCCATGTAAACATAGCAAGTATCGTTAACAGATTCAGACTTAGCAGAAAACTGGACATGGCAAAAACAGAGTTATGAAGGCATGTTCGTGAGCTCGATGCACTCAACATAAGGCATTGCATGACAAGCTAAGCATACTACCAGCAAGAACACATGATCAAGAAGCTATCCATGGCAACAACAATCCCATAGCATGCATGGATCAACTACAACAACCTTGGCAAAATTGATTAACACGTAAACAATCTGCCAGGAACATTTTATAGCAAAAGTAGAGCAGGACTGAGTCATGCTAGGGTACTCCATAAATGCAAACAAGGACATGGATGAATAGAGCATAACAATATCTCAAAATCATCCTTACTGAACATACTCAAAAGAAGCATGGATCACTCTGTAGCAACATGAATACATGGCATAAAAATAACATCAGGAAAATGACTTTGAAGAATTCTAAGTCCCTGGAATCGGCAACATCACGAGAGCTACTTTGCATTCTTGTGCTAGTCACCACATTAATCACAAAAATACATGACATACACCCCTGTAAAGTGTTGGGGAACGTAGCAGAAATTCAAAATTTTCCTACGTGTCACCAAGATCTATCTATGGAGAAACCAGCAACGAGGGGAAGGAGAGTGCATCTACATACCCTTGTAGATCGCTATGCGGAAGCGTTCAAGAGAATGGGTTGAAGGAGTCGTACTCGTCGTGATCCAAATCACCGGAGATCCTAGTGCCGAACGGACGGCACCTCCGCGTTCAACACACGTACAGCCCGGTGACGTCTCCCATGCCTTGATCCAGCAAGGAGAGAGGGAGAGGTTGAGGAAGACTCCATCCAGCAGCAGCACAACGGCGTGGTGGTGCTGGAGGAGCGTGGTACTCCAGCAGGGCTTCGCCAAGCACTGCAAGAGACGAGGAGGAGAGAGGTAGGGCTGCGCCAGGGAGAGATCAAATCGTGTGTCTTGGGCAGCCCAAAACCCCCACTATTTATAGGAGAAGGGGAGGAGGGTGCACCCCCTCTAGGGTTCCCACCCCTAGGGGGGCGGCAGCCCTAGATGGGATGGAGGGGGCGGCCAAGAGGGGGAGAGGGGGGCATGCCCTAGGGTGGGCCTTAGGCCCATCTGCGCCTAGGGTTTCCCCCTTCTCGTCCTAGCTGCGCCTTGGGCCTTGTGGGAGGCGCACCAGCCCACTCAGGGGCTGGTCCCTTCCCACTCTTGGCCCATGCAAGCCTCCGGGGCTGGTGGCCCCACTTGGTGGACCCCCGGGACCCTCCCGGTGGTCCCGATACGTTACCGATAAAACCCGAAACTTTTCCGGTGACCAAAACAGGACTTCCCATATATAAATCTTTACCTCCGGACCATTCCGGAACTCCTCGTGACGTTCGGGATCTCATCCGGGACTCTGAACTGTTGGGGAACGTTGCAGAAAACAAAAAATTTCCTACGGTTTCACCAAGATCCATCTAGGAGTTCATCTAGCAACGAGTGATCGGATTGCATCTACATACCTTTGTAGATCGCGAGCGGAAGCGTTTAAGGAACGGGGATGAGGTAGTCGTACACGACGTGATCCAAATCACCGGAGATCCTAGCACCGAACGGACGGCACCTCCGTGTTCAACACACGTACGGTCAGCGTAACGTCTCCTTCTTCTTGATCCAGCAAGGGGGAAGGAGAGGTTGAGGGAGATGGCACCAGCAGCAGCACGACGGAGTTGTGTTGATGGAGCTGCAGTACTCCGGCAGGACTTCGCCAAGCACTATGGGGGAGGAGGATGTGTTGGAGAGGGAGAGGGAGGCACCAAAGATCAAGGTAAGAAGTCCTCCATCTCCCTACTATATATAGGAGGGCCAAGGGGGGGGTGCCGGCCCTAGGAGATCTAATCTCCTAGGGGGGTGCGGCCAAGGGGAGGAATCCTTCCTCCCTAAGGCACCTAGGAGGTGCCTTCCCCTCCTAGGACTCTTCCTTTAGGGTTTCCCCCACCCTAGGCGCATGGGCCCTAGGGGGAAGTGGCGCCCCAGCCCACTTTGGGCTGGATCCCTTCCCACTTCAGCCCATGGGGCCCTCCGGGATAGGTGGCCCCACCCGGTGGACCCCCGAGACCCTTCCGGTGGTCTCGGTACAATACGGGTGACCCCGAAACTTGTCCCGATGGCCGAAATAGCACTTCCTATATATAATTCTTTATCTACGGACCATTCCGGAACTCCTCGTGACGTCCGGGATCTCATCCGGGACTCCGAACAACATTCGGGTTATTGCATATACATATCCCTACAACCCTAGCGTCACCGAACCTTAAGTGTGTAGACCCTACGGGTTCGGGAGACATGTAGACATGACCGAGATCGCTCTCTGGTCAATAACCAACAGCGGGATCTGGATACCCATGTTGGCTCCCACATGCTCCTCGATGATCTCATCGGATGAACCACGATGTCGAGGATTCAAGCAACCCCGTATACAATTCCCTTTGTCAATCGGTATGTTACTTGCCCGAGATTCGATCGTCGGTATCCCAATACCTCGTTCAATCTCGTTACCGGCAAGTCACTTTACTCGTACCGTAATGCATGATCCCGTGACTAGACACTTGGTCACTTTGAGCTCATTATGATGATGCATTACCGAGTGGGCCCAGTGATACCTCTCCGTCATACGGAGTGACAAATCCCAGTCTTGATCCGTGTCAACCCAACAGACACTTTCGGAGATACCCGTAGTATACCTTTATAGTCACCTAGTTACGTTGTGACGTTTGGTACACCCAAAGCACTCCTACGGTATCCGGGAGTTACACGATCTCATGGTCTAAGGAAAAGATACTTGACATTGGAAAAACTCTAGCAAACGAACTATACGATCTTATGCTATGTTTAGGATTGGGTCTTGTCCATCACATCATTCTCCTAATGATGTGATCCCGTTATCAATGACATCCAATGTCCATAGTCAGGAAACCATGACTATCTGTTGATCAACGAGCTAGTCAACTAGAGGCTTACTAGGGACATGTTGGTGTCTATTATTCACACATGTATTACGATTTCCGGATAACACAATTATAGCATGAATAAAGACAATTATCATGAACAAGGAAATATAATAATAATGCTTTTATTATTGCCTCTAGGGCATATTTCCAACAGTCTCCCACTTGCACTAGAGTCAATAATCTAGTTACATTGTGATGAATCGAACACCCATGGAATTCTGGTGTTGATCATGTTTTGCTCTAGGGAGAGGTTTAGTCAACGGATCTGCTACATTCAGGTCCGTGTGCACTTTACAAATATCTATGTCTCCATCTTGAACATTTTCACGAATGGAGTTGAAGCGACGCTTGATGTGCCTTGTCTTCTTGTGAAACCTGGGCTCCTTGGCAAGAGCAATAGCTCCAGTGTTGTCACAGAAGAGCTTGATCGGCCCCGACGCATTGGGTATGACTCCTAGGTCGGTGATGAACTCCTTCAACCAAATTGCTTCATGCGCTGCCTCCGAGGCTGCCATGTACTCCGCTTCACTTGTAGATCCCGCCACGACGCTCTGCTTGCAACTGCACCAGCTTACTGCCCCACCATTCAAAATATACACGTATCCGGTCTAAGACTTAGAGTCATCCAGATCTGTGTCGAAGCTAGCGTCGACGTAACCCTTTACGACGAGCTCTTCGTCACCTCCATAAACGAGAAACATTTCCTTAGTCCTTTTCAGGTACTTCAGGATATTCTTGACCGCTGTCCAGTGTTCCTTGCCGGGATTACTTTGGTACCTTCCTACCAAACTTACGGCAAGGTTTACATCAGGTCTGGTACACAGCATGGCATACATAATAGAACCTATGGCTGAGGCATAGGGGATGACACTCATCTCTTCTATATCTTATGCCGTGGTCGGACATTGAGCAGAGCTCAATTTCACACCTTGCAACACAGGCAAGAACCCCTTCTTAGACTGATCCATATTGAACTTCTTCAATATCTTATCAAGGTATGTGCTTTGTGAAAGACCTATGAGGCGTCTTGATCTATCTCTATAGATCTTGATGCCTAATATATAAGCAGCTTCTCCAAGGTCCTTCATTGAAAAACTCTTATTCAAGTAGGCCTTAATGTTGTCCAAGAGTTCTATATCATTTCCCATCAAAAGTATGTCATCTACATATAATATGAGAAATGCTATAGAGCTCCCACTCACTTTCTTGTAAACACAGGCTTCTCCATAAGTCTGCGTAAACCCAAACGCTTTGATCATCTCATCAAAGCGAATGTTCCAACTCCGAGATGCTTGCACCAGCCCATAAATCGAGCGTTGGAGCTTGCACACCTTGTCAGCATTCTTAGGATCGACAAAACCTTCCGGCTGCATCATATACAATTCTTCCTTAAGGAAACCATTAAGGAATGCCGTTTTGACGTCCATTTGCCATATTTCATAATCATAGAATGCGGCAATCGCTAACATGATTCGGACGGACTTCAGCTTCGCTACCAATGAGAAAGTCTCATCGTAGTCAACCCCTTGAACTTGTCGATAACCCTTAGCGACAAGCCGAGCTTTATAGATGGTCACATTACCATCCGCGTCTGTCTTCTTCTTAAAGATCCAGTTATTTTCTATGGCTCGCCGCTCAACGGGCAAGTCAGTCAAAGTCCATACTTCGTTTTCATACATGGATCCTATCTCGGATTTCATGGCTTCTAGCCATTTGTCAGAATCCGGGCCCGCCATCGCTTCTTCATAGTTCGAAGGTTCACCGTTGTCTAACAACATGATTTCCAAGACAGGGTTGCCGTACCACTCTGGTGCGGAACGTGTCCTTGTGGACCTTCGAATTTCAGTAGGAGCTTGATCAGAAGTATCTTGATCATCATCATTAACTTCCTCTCTAGTCAGTGCAGGCACCTCAGGAACATTTTCTTGAGTTGCGCCATTTTCCGGTTCAAGAGGTAATACTTCATCAAGTTCTACTTTCCTCCCACTTACTTCTTTCGAGAGAAACTCCTTCTCTAGAAAGGATCCATTCTTGGCAACAAAGATCTTGCCTTCGGATCTGAGGTAGAAGGTATACCCAATAGTTTCTTTAGGGTATCCAATGAAGACGCATTTTTCCGACTTGGGTTCGAGCTTTTCAGGTTGAAGTTTCCTAACATAAGCATCGCATCCCCAAACTTTTAGAAACGACAGCTTAGGTTTCTTCCCAAACCATAATTCAAACGGTGTCGTCTCAACGGATTTCGACAGAGCCCTATTTAAAGTGAATGCGGCAGTCTCTAAAGCATAGCCCCAAAAAGATAGCGGTAAATCGGCAAGAGACATCATAGATCGCACCATATCTAATAGAGTGCGATTACGACGTTCGGACACACCATTACGCTGAGGTGTTCCAGGCGGCGTGAGCTGTGAAACTATTCCACATTTTCTTAAGTGTGTGCCAAACTCATGACTCAAGTATTCTCCTCCACGATCTGATCGCAGGAACTTGATTTTCCTCTCACGTTGATTCTCAACCTCACTCTGAAATTCCTTGAACTTTTCAAAGTTCTCAGACTTGTGTTTCATTAAGTAGACATACCCATATCTACTCAAGTCATCAGTGAGGGTGAGAACATAACGGTAGCCACCGCGATCCTCAACACTCATTGGACCGCACACATCAGTATGTATGATTTCCAATAAGTTGGTTGCTCGCTCCATTGTTCCTGAGAACGGAGTCTTGGTCATTTTACCCATGAGGCATGGTTCGCATGTGTCAAATGATTCGTAATCAAGAGACTCTAAAAGTCCATCAGCATGGAGCTTCTTCATGCGTTTGACACCTATGTGACCAAGGCGGCAGTGCCACAAGTATGCGGGACTATCATTATCAATCTTACATCTTTTGGTACTCACACTATGAATATGTGTAGCATTACGCTCGAGATTCATTAAGAATAAACCATTCACCATCGGAGCATGACCATAAAACATATCTCTCATATAAATAGAACAACCATTATTCTCGGATTTAAATGAGTAGCCATCTCGAATTAAACGAGATCCCGATACAATGTTCATGCTCAAAGCTGGCACTAAATAATAATTATTAAGGTTTAAAACTAATCCCGAAGGTAAATGAAGAGGCAGCATGCCGACGGCGATCACATCGACCTTGGAACCATTCCCGACGCGCATCGTCACCTCGTCCTTCGCCAGTCTCCACTTATTCCGAAGCTCCTGCTTTGAGTTACAAATGTGAGCAACTGCACCGGTATCAAATACCCAGGAGCTACTACGAGTACTGGTAAGGTACACATCAATTACATGTATATCACATATACCTTTTGTTTTGCCGGCCTTCTTGTCCGCTAAGTATTTGGGGCAGTTCCGCTTCCAGTGACCACTTTCCTTGCAATAAAAGCACTGAGTCTCGGGCTTAGGTCCATTCTTTGGCTTCTTCCCGACAGGTTGCTTGCCGGGCGCGGCAACTCCCTTGCCGTCTTTCTTGAAGGTTTTCTTACCCTTGCCTTTCTTGAACTTAGTGGTTTTATTCACCATCAACACTTAATGTTCCTTTTTGACTTCTACCTCTGCTGATTTCAGCATTGCAAATACTTCAGGAATGGTCTTTTCCATCCCCTGCATATTGAAGTTCATCACAAAGCTCTTGTAGCTCGGTGGAAGCGACTAAAGGATTCTGTCAATGACCGCGTCATCCGGGAGATTAACTCCCAGCTGAGTCAAGCGGTTATGCAACCCAGACATAGTGAGTATGTGCTCACTGACAGAACTATTTTCCTCCATCTTACAGCTGAAGAATTTGTCGGAGACTTCATATCTCTCGACCCGGGCATGAGCTTGGAAAACCATTTCCAGCTCTTCGAACATCTCATATGCTCCGTGTCTCTCAAAACGCTTTTGGAGCCCCGGCTCTAAACTGTAAAGCATGCCGCACTGAACGAGGGAGTAGTCATCGGTACGTGCCTGCCAAGTGTTCATAACGTCTTGTTCTGCAGGGAGAACAGGTGCATCACCTAGTGGTGCTTGTAGGACATAATCTTTCTTGGCAGCTATGAGGATGATCCTCAGGTTCCGGACCTAGTCCGTGTAGTTGCTGCCATCGTCTTTCAGCTTGGTTTTCTCTAGGAACGTGTTGAAGTTGAGGACTACGTTGGCCATTTGATCTACAAGACATATTGTAAAAATTTTAGACTAAGTTCATGATAATTAAGTTCATCTAATCAAATTATTCAATGAACTCCCACTTAGATAGACATCCCTCTTCTAGTCATCTAAGTATAACATGATCCGAGTTAACTAGGCCGTGTCCGATCATCACGTGAGACGGACTAGTCAACGTCGGTGAACATCTTCATGTTGATCGTATCTTCTATACGACTCATGCTCGACCTTTCGGTCTTCTGTGTTCCGAGGCCATGTCTGTACACATGCTAGGCTTGTCAAGTCAACCTAAGTGTTTGCATGTGTAAATCTGTCTTACACCCGTTGTATGTGAACGTTAGAATCTATCACACCCGATCATCACGTGGTGCTTCGAAACAACGAACTGTCGCAACGGTGCACAGTTAGGGGGAACACTTTCTTGAAATTATTATGAGGGATCATCTTATTTACTACCGTCGTTCTAAGAAAACAAGATGCAAAAACATGATAAACATCACATGCAATCAAATAATAATAGTGACATGATATGGCCAATATCACATAGCTCCTTTGATCTCCATCTTGGGGCTCCATGATCATCTTATCACCGGCATGACACCATGATCTCCATCATCATGATCTCCATCATCGTGTCTCCATGAAGTTGCTCGCCAACTATTACTTCTACTACTATGGCTAACGCGTTTAGCAATAAAGTAAAGTAATTTACATGGCGTTTCTCAATGACACGCAGGTCATACAAAAATAAAGACAACTCCTATGGCTCCTGCCGGTTGTCATACTCATCGACATGCAAGTCGTGATTCCTATTACAATAGCATGAACATCTCATACATCACATATATACCATTCATCATTCATCACAACTTTGGCCATATCATATCACAAAGCACTTGCTGCAAAAACAAGTTAGATGTCCTCTAATTGTTGTTGCATGTTTTACGTGGCTGAAGTAGGGTTCTAGCAAGAACGTTTTCTTACCTACGTGAAAGCCACAACGTGATTTGTCAACTTCTATTTACCCTTCATAAGGACCCTTTTCATCGAATCCGCTCCAACTAAAGTGGGAGAGACAGACACCCGCCAGCCACCTTATGCAACTTGTGCATGTTAGTCGGTGGAACCGGTCTCACATAAGCGTACGTGTAAGGTTGGTCCGGGCCGCTTCATCCCACAATACCGTTGAAGCAAGATAAGACTAGTAGCGGCAAGAAAGTTGACAACATCAACGCCCACAACAAATTGTGTTCTACTCGTGCAAGAGAACTACGCATAGACCTAGCTCATGATGCCATTGTTGGGGAACGTTGCAGAAAACAAAAAATTTCCTACGGTTTCACCAAGATCCATCTAGGAATTCATCTAGAAACGAGTGATCGGATTGCATCTACATACCTTTGTAGATCGCGAGCGGAAGCGTTCAAGGAACGGGGATGAGGTAGTCGTACACGACGTGATCCAAATCACCGGAGATCCTAGCACCGAACGGACGGCACCTCCGTGTTCAACACACGTACGGTCAGCGTAACGTCTCCTTCTTCTTGATCCAGCAAGGGGGAAGGAGAGGTTGAGGGAGATGGCACCAGCAGCAGCACGACGGCGTGGTGTTGATGGAGCTGCAGTACTCCGGCAGGGCTTCGCCAAGCACTATGGAGGAGGAGGATGTGTTGGAGAGGGAGAGGGAGGCACCAAAGATCAAGGTAAGAAGTCCTCCATCTCCCCACTATATATAGGAGGGCCAAGGGGGGGGCGCCGGCCCTAGGAGATCTAATCTCCTAGGGGGGTGCGGCCAAGGGGAGGAATCCCTCCTCCCTAAGGCACCTAGGAGGTGCCTTCCCCTCCTAGGACTCTTCCTTTAGGGTTTCCCCCACCCTAGGCGCATGGGCCCTAGGGGGAAGTGGGGCCCCAGCCCACTTTGGGCTGGATCCCTTCCCACTTCAGCCCATGGGGCCCTCTGGGATAGGTGGCCCCACCCGGTGGACCCCCGGGACCCTTCCGGTGGTCTCGGTACAATACCGGTGACCCAGAAACTTGTCCCGATGGCCGAAATAGCACTTCCTATATATAATTCTTTACCTCCGGACCATTTCGGAACTCCTCGTGACGTCCGGGATCTCATCCGGGACTCCGAACAACATTCGGGTTACTGCATATACATATCCCTACAACCCTAGCGTCACCGAACCTTAAGTGTGTAGACCCTACGGGTTCGGGAGACATGTAGACATGACCGAGATCGCTCTCTGGTCAATAACCAACAGCGGGATCTGGATACCCATGTTGGCTCCCACATGCTCCTCGATGATCTCATCGGATGAACCACAATGTCGAGGATTCAAGCAACCCCGTATACAATTCCCTTTGTCAATCGGTATGTTACTTGCCCGAGATTCGATCGTCGGTATCCCAATACCTCGTTCAATCTCGTTACCGGCAAGTCACTTTACTCGTACCGTAATGCATGATCCCGTGACCAGACACTTGGTCACTTTGAGCTCATTATGATGATGCATTACCGAGTGGGCCCAGTGATACCTCTCCGTCATACGGAGTGACAAATCCCAGTCTTGATCCGTGTCAACCCAACAGACACTTTTGGAGATACCCGTAGTATACCTTTATAGTCACCCAGTTACGTTGTGACGTTTGGTACACCCAAAGCACTCCTACGGTATCCGGGAGTTACACGATCTCATGGTCTAAGGAAAAGATACTTGACATTGGAAAAACTCTAGCAAACGAACTATACGATCTTATGCTATGTTTAGGATTGGGTCTTGTCCATCACATCATTCTCCTAATGATGTGATCCCGTTATCAATGACATACAATGTCCATAGTCAGGAAGCCATGACTATCTGTTGATCAACGAGCTAGTCAACTAGAGGCTTACTAGGGACATGTTGGTGTCTATTATTCACAGATGTATTACGATTTCCGAATAACACAATTATAGCATGAATAAAGACAATTATCATGAACAAGGAAATATAATAATAATGCTTTTATTATTGCCTCTAGGGCATATTTCCAACACGAACAACATTCGGTAACCACATACAAACTTCCTTTATAACCTTAGCGTCATCGAACCTTAAGTGTGTAGACCCTACATGTTCGGGAACCATGCAGACATGACTGAGACGTTCTCCGGTCAATAACCAACAGCGGGATCTGGATACCCATGTTGGTTCCCACATGTTCCACGATGATCTCATCGGATGAACCACGATGTCGAGGATTCGATCAATCCTGTATTCAATTCCCTTTGTCTAGCGGTATTGTACTTGCCCGAGATTCGATCGTCGGTATCCCGATACCTTGTTCAATCTCGTTACCGGCAAGTCTCTTTACTCGTTCCGTAACACATCCTCCCGTGATCAACTCCTTGATCACATTGTGCACATTATGATGATGTCCTACCGAGTGGGCCCAGAGATACCTCTCCGTTTACACGGAGTGACAAATCCCAGTCTCGATTCGTGCCAACCCAACAGACACTTTCGAAGATACCTGTAGTGTACCTTTATAGCCACCCAGTTACGTTGTGACGTTTGGCACACCCAAAGTATTCCTACAGTATCCGGGAGTTGCACAATCTCATGGTCTAAGGAAATGATACTTGACGTTAGAAAAGCTTTAGCATACGAACTACACGATCTTTGTGCTAGGCTTAGAATTGGGTCTTGTCCATCACATCATTCTCCCAATGATGTGATCCTGTTATCAACGACATCCAATGTCCATGGTCAGGAAACCTTAACCATCTATTGATCAACGAGCTAGTCAACTAGAGGCTTACTAGGGACATGGTGTTGTCTATGTATCCACACATGTATCTGAGTTTCCTATCAATACAATTATAGCATGGATAATAAACGATTATCATGAACAAGGAAATATAATAATAACCAATTTATTATTGCCTCTAGGGCATATTTCCAACATAAAGATGGCATGGCATAGCCCAAAACACATGTAGAGCTCAAGTCCATAGGAGACACACAATAATCATGGCAAAAATGACAAATGTCCATAATCTGATAAGAAACAGCACATAACATTTTATAGCACTCTTACATCAACTATTTGAGCATCAAGATGGACTCAAACAAGCATGGTGCAATGGAACAAAATGAAGAGGACATCCAGACGAACAATTTGATATATTAGACGCCCAAAACGGAGCTACGGATGCAGAGTTATGACATGATGAACAAGTGAATAAATTATATGAGTTTCAGGGACTTGGTCAAATACAGGGTCAAACAGAGCGGGAGAGAGATAGCAAAAAGGCGCACGAGCGATGGATAGCGCGGCGAAGCTCACATTGGGCCCGGGGGAGACGCTGTTGGGCCGGCTTGGTCGCGGCTGTGCCGAGCACGGGCCCACACGAGGGGAGCTCCTCTCCTCGTGCTCCTGCACAAGCAGGGGCCATGGCGAGGCGGCGGCGGCGGCTTCCGGCTCCGGCGACCGGAGCGCGGGGATGGCGAGGGAGCCAGGCGAGAGGGCAGATCCGGGCCGGCGGTTGCCGGATCCGGCATTGGGACGACGCGGTGAGAGCGCTCCCGGCGGAGAACAGCGGCGGTGACGACGGGAACCGGGCCGCGAGGTCGGTGGAGGTCGCCGGCGAGGTTCACGGGCGAAGGTGGAGGCACCGGCGAGAGAAGCTGGGGGCGGCGGAGGTGCACGAGCGTGGGGCGGCGGAGGCGGCGGTTCGGGCCCCGCGGGCCCGACTTGGGCTCGCGGGCCGGCGGCGGGGACGGCGCGGTGGCGCCACGTGGCTGCGCGGGATAGGCTGGGAGCGGCGGCGCGATTCGTCCGGTCCGGGATGGACATGTCCGCCGGGCGAGAGGGGAAAGATCTAGGGTTCATCCGCGAATTTTTGGGGGAAGACACATATATAGGTAGAGGGAGCTAGAAGAGTCCAAATGAGGTGCGGTTTTTGGCCACGCGGTCGTGATCGAACGACCGAGAAGATGAAGGGGGTTTGGATGGGTTATTGGGCCACTTTGGAGGGGTGTCAGGCTGCAACACACACGAGGCCTTTACGGTTCCCCGGTTAACCGTTGGAGTATCAAACGAACTCCAAATGGCACGAAACTTGACAGGCGGTCCACCGGTGGTGTACCAAGGCCGCTTGGCAAATCTCGGTCCAATCCGAGAACGTTTAGCACCCGCACACGAAAAGAGGCAAAAGGGGGCGCCGGAGGACGTAGGAGTGTCGGATCGAGAAACGGACAACGGGGAAAATGCTCGGATGCATGAGACGAGCATAAATGCAAATGAGATGCACATGATGACATGATATGAAATGCATGACACGCAAACAAATGACAAGGCAACAGTGAATAACTGGAAGACACCTGGCGCAACGGTCTCGGGGCGTCACAACTATATAGGTGGTGCGTCATTTAAAAGGATAGGTTATGCCGAGTCTAGATATGGTTGGTGAGTGCATTAGTTATTTATGTGTTAGTTTTGTAAACCACTCTTGGAATTTGCATCACATCGAAGCTATAACCCTCCTTTGTCCAAAGATATTTGGCTAAATATCAAAAAATGTGTGTGTAATCTACTCCATTGACCCTTTTTTAACCCAACAACTACGGTGACACTCAACATCAATATCGGTTAAACTAATTGGAGATGGTTGTTTTAGGAACTTGGACCAAGGATCATGGCCATGCTCAGTATTGTAGCCTTGTACACCATATGTACATTGTGTCATTGATTGTTCTATAGGAGCATACTATATAATATATATACAGCGCTACTAATATGGTCTGTGTTGGGTGGATAACCAAAGGATCAGACTGCATCCCTAGAGAAGCCGAGTGATAGTATCGCCAAGGGAAAATGGTACTTTGTGCTATGAACGATCATCTAACATTTGTTGTTGCTGACTATACTTGCCTATAAACACTATGTTGACTAGTTTGGTATTACTTTGAAACGGTAGGTACCGGTGCCTTTAGATTTTCACTACTAGAGAAAACCTTATACACAGAATCTTAGCAGTAACACTAAACAAAATAGCTCGCTATTGTTACTTAGTAGTAGCGAGTTTAAATAAATCGCGCTACTGCTACTACTTTAGCAGCAACGTGTGTAAGTAAAACATGTTGCTGCTATGTTTGTACTGGGCGCAGATGGCCAGCCCCACTTAGCAGTAGCGTGTATTTACAACGGCCGCTACTGCTACACTCGGTAGCCGTAGCGCGCATTTCGAAAACGCGCTACTACTTACTTACCTTATCCCACGCGTGCGCCCGACCCTCTCACTCTCCCTCTCACTCACTTTCGCCCGCGCCGAACCCGTCGTCCGCCGCCGCCGTCGTCCGCTGCCGCCGCGCTGCTCCTCCACCGAGGTACTCCCTCCGTCCCTCCTCCTCCCTCCTCCCCTCCCTCCTCCTCCGGCCGCCCTCCTCCCCCCGCCCCTCCCTCCTCCTCCGGCCGCCCCCTCACCCTCCTCCCCCACCCCTTCCCTCCTCCGATCCCATTGGCCGCCCCTTTTCTGTTTTTTACTATAGTTTTTTACTATTGTATAATGTAGTTTTTTTACTGTTTTTAGTAAGTGTTTAAAATAATTAGTAAGTAAATTAATAAAACTAGATGAACTAGTTTATTTTTAGTAAGAACTAGTTGAATTAATAGAACTAATCTATTTTTAGTAAGAAAATTAATATAACTAGATGAACTAGTTTATTTTTAGAATGAACAAGTTTATTTTTATTTATAGTAAGTTTATTTTTAGTAAGAACTAGTTGAATTAATAGAACTAGTTGAACATGTCACATTTGTTGTTATTTTTTTAGTTTAAGCAATTATTCCCGCATCGACGTTGACGATGTCTATCTTGCATCCTCGTCGTCGATACCCGTCGTTCGCTAGGGTTTTAGTTTAAGCAACTTATAGGGTTTTTGTTTTTGCGGAAATCTAGGAGCCCCTCCATCATCCCCGCCGTCGTCCCCGTCACCGACCCCCTCCGACCTCGAGGTGAGACCAGCCAAATCTCCATGTCAGTATGAATCCTATAAGATATGATGTAGATAAAAACATGTTTATCTTGTGTTGCTCAAATAGGATATGTGGTTGCCGAAGTGGCCGGTCATGTTTGCAGGTTACACCTCCGAGTGGCCTATGTCTTGCCGGAGTGTTGATTAATTTCCGCTCCGGCAAATTTCAAGCGCTTGATATGTCCTTTTTTAGCAAAGGTCATGCCGAAATTTTCCGTGAATCTTGGCATGACTTGTGCTAGAATATGTAGGAAATATCGAGTGGCCTGGATTTCTAGAAAGATAACTAAATGATATTTCAGGTTGACTTTAAGTCCGTCGAGGCTCCACCATATATGAGAGGACGAAGAATCCCGACTGTTGTCGTGGGGGTCGTTTCTCCTTCTTCTCCTTGTGCTAGACCTTTGTTATGCACTAGGGGAAGAAGGAGTAACGACCATCACCGACAGTCGCAAATGTCAGAGAGGAATCAGTGAGGGGGAGTCTCCATCATATATGAGAGGACGAAGAATCCCGACTGTTGTCGTGGGGGTCGCTTCTCCTTCGTTCCCGTATGCTAGACATTTTGGTGTAATGCACTAGGGTACGAAAGGAGGAGCGACCATCACCAATGGTCGAATGTATACACCACGTGAGCTGAGTTTTCAAGAAAAGACTCGACAGACCGATAGTCAACCCGTGATGAATAATAATGATCTAATTTAGTTTTTGTAGTACATATATTTAATTGTACAAGTTTCATCTTTGAATTATGAACATAGGAAATGTCGTCATCGGACGACGAAAGTCTTCTGGGGGAGTGCAATTGGTGTCACGACGATCGAGGTCTGTGCGACAGGCCTCACCTGGACGAAGATCGGCGCTTTAGCATTAAGCTCGAGGAGACCTTCGATGTTGAAACGGTACGCAACAACGACAAGTGTTTTTTTCGTAATTAAGCACGACTTCAACTATTTCAACATGTAATTTTCATCTTTTACAATTCGAGTAGCTTATCCCATGCCATGCAAGACGCTATGTCTTGGAGAGGATGGATTTTGAAGACCATGAAAATTTCGAAAGAAAGAAAATTCACCTAAGGACCCATCATGGTATGGATTTTGAAGTAAATCTATACAATTCTCATAGCGTAACCCATTTTGGTTGCCAAAATTGGGAAGCACTTTGCAAGATGTATGGTTTTTATGAGGGTATGCTTGTCAACATGGATCTTGATGATCCTGTCATCGACCGAGACAATATGAACATTTGGGTCCTTGTTGATACGCTTCCAGTTCTACCGCTATGTGATTTTCTCAAACATAGTTATTAACTAATTTATATTGTTTATTTCAAAATAGTTGACAACTTATTTCCATTGACAGCTTATTTTCATTTTTCAAACAATGTGCAGAACATGGTAGACAGAACGTACTACACCGATGGCTCCGAATTAACTTATCAGGAGAAAAATCATCTGGTCGCATATTGTACTGATCTTGAGAATTACAATACCTATTATCATACTCCTCCAAATTATGGTCAATACGTGCCACTAGTGCACGTGTTGAACCATGGTAACTTCCATGGAGATGCCCTGGTAAGATTTTTTTACTATTACAACATCCATGCATCTTTTGCATACTTCTAAAACTAGTACATCATTGCTAACTATGAAGTTATTATTAGGTTTTTCAATAGAAAATCCCGATGGATTGCGTGCCTCATTTTATGTATCAGAATGGTTGCCTTAATGTTTTGAACATACAACCAGGTCATCCTATGAATCTCACCTGTCCATACCGGATTTCTAAAACCGATGAACACATGATAATCAAAGAATGGAAAAAATGTATGGACAGTCGTAAGGAGGTTCTTGAAAGCAACATTGTGTGAAAGGCGAGAATTGGAGACAGGATAATCTCCATTCTCCATAATGGAGAGTCAGGGGCTATCTTGTTTTATGCTATTTTACCTAAGAGAATATAGTAGGTCCTAAGAGAATGTAGTAGGTCCTATAAGGTACAATATGTTTATTATGTGGTACAATGTGTTAGAGTTGATGATGAGGAGTAGTTGTGATTATGACTAGTGACCAACTTGCTATGTGATGTCTCATTGATGAAAACGATGATCATGAGGAGGTGTTATATGACAATGATTTATTATGACAAGTTGTTAATGATATGATGATGATGATGATGATGATGATGATGATGATGATGATGATATTTAGTATATCATTGGGTGAAAGAACCGCGGATTAGTTTCAAGTGAATGTGTATCCACTTGAAACTAGTCCACGGTTCTTTCTTCCAGTGATGTAATAACTCATTATGATGTAAAAACAATCTCTAAATTGCCGCGGTATGAAAACTTGTATAAAGGTATATGAATACAACATAAAATAAAGAAGTAAAATACGAAATAATAGTAGTAGCGCCTGCAGGGAGAAACGCTACTAGTAATTACTAGTAGCGCTCTTCGGAGGAAGCGCTACTACTAAGTCGATATAGCAGTAGCGAGGTCTAACCCACGCTACTGCTAACCTTTAGCTCTAGCGCCTTACTAGTAGCACCTGTCCCCGCGCTACTGCTAGGATTTTCCCTAGTAGTGTTTACAAGACCAATATCAACCGCAAACGAGAAAGAAATTGCATGCAAAGCATGTGATACTTTGACGACACATGTAAATGTGGTAGCTTCGCGTGTACAACATGCATAATGAAGTGAAAATTATTGGCATCAAATTGGTACTCACGTTGCATGATTTTTCCATGTTGGCTATCATGCTTCCGTCAAACTTACCAGAATAGTACCCCCTCCACCCGATAATACAGTGTGCATTTGTTTTCGGGAAAGTAATTTTCACAAACTTTGACCAACTATATAAAGAAATTATCTATATCTACAATCTCAAATATATATAATATGAAAACTTATGTCATGATTAATCTAATGGTATTGATTTGGTATTCTAGAGATTAGGGAAAAATTGTATAAACTTTGTCGAAATTGTAATAAGCATTATATTTTGAGATGTAGAGAGTACTCATGTAACATATTTTACACTATGTACAATAGACCAATAGAGCTTATTAATCTATGCAATCCAAAATAAGTGTCGTGGTTTTAGTTCAAAGTACTACTATTTTACATCCTAGAAAACATATATATTGGTTTCAGTTCAAAGTACCACGACACTTAGTTTAGCGTGCCTATGTATATTCTGCTTGTCCATTGTTTAGTAGAATATTGTTTTCTGAAAAATGAGTGCTATTGACCTTTTTTTCCATGAGGTTCAACCCAAGCACCAAACAAGTACATTGTGAAGGGCTATTATTCTGCTTGTCCATGGTTTAGTAGAATATTGTTGTCTGAAAAATGAGTGCTATTGACCTTTTTTTTTGCATGAGGTTCAACCCAAGCAGGTGGTTAGTTCTTGTGTATGCCTTCCATTCCTAATGGACTACCTTGTCTCATGACATCACCCCACCGGGGGGGGGGGGGGTCAACTTTTTAATTATTGGTTTGGTAGTCCATATCATCCTTATAAACACAACTAGGAGGATACAAGAAAACGTGCATAGAGGCGGTGGATCCTTTTATAATTAAGGATATGTCATGTTTAGTCTAGGAAAGATTGGTCAGCGAGGCGGTGCATCGGTTTATAAGGATATGTCATGTTTGATCTACGAAAGGTTGGTGAGCACACTGATTATTCATGTGTTAATTTTGTGACCTAGTTCAGAAATTTACATCATACCCGAGCCTTAACTCTCCTTTCTCCAAAGAGATTTGGTTATAAATATTGTGTGATTTGGTTCATTATCCCTTGCTCACCCCAGCGACCGTGGGTGTGTGTGTTCTTTGGTTCATTCTCTGTTGCTCCCCCTGGCTACTATAGTCACACTCATTTGCCAAGCCAATGGGTGTGTGTGTGCTTTGTTTCATTGTCCCTTGCTCACCCCAGTTACTACTCACACTCATTTGCCAAGCGTGTGTGCTTTGCTTCACTATCCCTTGCTCACCACGGCAACTAGACTCACACTCATTTGGCCAAGCTTGTAGGACTTGCTCACATGTGTAGCCTCATTAATAATGCGCTCGCCAAATAGGATGGCCTAGAAGAGCGAGTTTTTTTAAGATTAGTTTTTGGAGGACGTCGCCAACAATGATGAATTAATAGGACGTGGTGGGGTCATCCTAAAGCAAAACTTTCTTGCAACTAATCAATTTACCACACAATCCGCTACCAAGGGATGGAAGTTCGACCTGAAGTAAGGATGTCCCAATCCTGTACATTTGTTGTCACTGATTGGCGATAGATAAAAAAGTCTAGAAATCAACAAAGGCCCTTCCCAGTGCTTCAGGGTGTACATGTGCTAAAACTTGCCACATAAAAAAGTGACATGGCAAAGCAATTAAGGAAGGGCGAGAGCACTTTGGTGACCCCAGGATGAAACAATGCCAAGTGCGTGGACCTATGCAAAACACTTAAATAAAACTTAGCTACAACAGGCATAAACAACTATGCATTGCATACTTTAAATTCTTTCATGCACTTAGCGTCTCATCTAAGCATCTGTGCACTGGAATCGGGAAGAGGCCTAAACAACCCCGTAGAAATAGTTTATACAAATAGCGTTTTTAGAAGAAAATTTAGAAATAGTTTATAAATTATGCCCCCAAACCACTTGGTTACAACTTACAACACGACGACATACGCGTGTGGTGCACCTCCGAAAGTTTTTGGTCCCCCATCTGCCCGGTTCCAATGCATACATGACAGCATCACAACATTGTACTAGAACTCTATCAGGTATCAACTTCTATTGAAATTCAAATGCTATATCAGGTAGTAACTTCTATTGAAGTTCACACGTTAGTTCTTGTATTAATCCAATCTTTGTTCAGTTTCTTTGTTCAGTTGGTGGCAACCAATTTATCCTTTCGTGCTCCGTGTCCATGACTTTCTGTGTGTGATTCTATGCCTCTTCGTTTGCCACATACGATGTCATTATGCCCGAACCAACACGTGTATACATTAACTATGGTCTCTGAATGTCCCCAGTTGGGATAACCAAAGGGTCAGAACTGTGCATCCCACGGGAAGCCAAGTAGGAGTATGGCCAATGAAAAATGGTATAATACGACAACATTTTTTCTTCCCGGCTGTGCTTGCTTGTAAGTGCAACGTATGTTGATTAGATTGGTCTTGGTTAGAAACTAGTATGGTACTTTGCTGAAATATTAACTAGCTATTCCACAGATGTTGAGCTGCTAATCTCACCTATGTTTTGCATAAATAATTAGGAGGTAAGAAGCACATCAAGTTCATGAGCTATAATGTCTGGTCCCGTGAGGACGCTCTGGTCTACAAGAAGATGACATTCGGGAACATTCGCCGGACGAAAATTTCTTCCAGGTGAAAACCGACGATTACTGGTCATGTGCTATCAATTTGCCTGCTTAAATCCTTTCTCGTCGATCATCTAACTGTTCCTCAGATTGATGACCAGGAGATCACGCAAACATCCACTCGATCTTCTAGAGCTTCTCGTGGAGGAAATCCTAGCACTGCTCACTGATGCCCCCCGGAAGATCAAATGGGGAACCACCACTTCTCTGCTTGATAGTACTACATACCCTACTATATTATACTCTCAGTCCAGTTCCCAGTCCTAGAAATTGTTTAAATTGGTCGGTGAAATAACGTAGCAGCTTGTGTTGGCTGTTCATCACTTGTCGCAGCTGAGCAAGCTTCGTGTGTAGGGCTACGCGCGCTGGAAGTTCATTACTTCGCCAATTGGCAAGTGTTACCTGGACGCCGACATAACCCCTGGACCGGCTTCTTTAATGAAGCCAATCTGCATCGCCACGACCCAGTTCGAGTGCCCCATGCCACCAGCGTCGATGCACATCCAGAAGCGGCAGAGGCAGGCTAGGCATGCAGTCTCCATGCTGAGGAGTGCCGACAATGTGAGCTGATTTTGCATGATATACAGTTTGTGCACATGTTTTGTTTCTGTATGCCACCCATTCATAACTGATTACATTGCTCCAATCTGTTAGGATAAACCATGTATATGGCAATATGGGTATCGTGCGCACAGCTGTGGCTAGCTAGCACATGCATGGCGGATCATCTGGTAGTGGCCGTTGCAGTGTGTGTGCGTGCATGCAGCGGCTAGATAGGTTTGTTAGTCACAGATAGACTCCCGGGAGGTTAGATAGATGTGAGTGGCCGGGTGTGACGGCCAAGTTAGTTGGCTCAGCAGCTGGATGATTCGTGCGTGTGTGCGTGAGTTAGTGGGGTGTAGTGGCGTAGCTAGGATTTTATGTCAGGGTGGTCCAATTGACAGGGAAAAAAATGCACCACAAATTCAACTAAACCAACATATACATACAGAATAGTCCAAAAGCATATATCAATAAGGTCTTTAAAATGATAATAGAATTCATGGTTACGCCTTAAATTCGCGTAAAAGAAGATAGCACACCTTGTTTGTCGGATAACGCCTTCCCAAAACCATGAAAATACCAATTATATCACCTTCATTCACTTTGAAGAAAGCATCTCGCTCGATGTATATAACACAATAAAAAGAGATGCTATGTCCCTGGTCCTCTTCATTTTGCAACAATTCTACACAAACATTAATTTATTAGCTATCAATTGGAACAAATCCCTAATGATTAGTCGGTTCTCTTTATCAGTTATCAATTACCAAAAACAAACTATATCTTCAGATCTCAACTTAAGTTGTTCAAATCTTCATAGCAAAAGAAATTTACACTTTGAATTTATGAATTAGAGGAGAACAAAATATCTTACTTCAGATTGTAGTAGAATGAAAAACTGAACAAGTGTTGCGCAACCTAACTAGGTTGTGCATGCGTGCGTGCTTCGCCGGCCGCCTGTTTGCCGGCGCCAGCAAGTGTCCTTCGCCCGGCCGCCGGTCCGTCGTGTCGACGAGTGCCCTGTCGGCCGGCGGATGCGCACCGGGGGCTGCGGGGCGAAGGCGGATGGCGCTCATCGCTAGGGTTCCATAACTGCAAGATCGATGCGACGGGAATCAGAAATGTCTTTTTTTTGAGAAATAGAAACATCTTCTGGTGTCGATCAATCAGCGCACACACGAACGTTCGCGGAGACTAATGAGCCAATCCTTCACGTGTACATGCGCTGAGTTGGGCTTGCTTTTTTCTTTTTCTTTTTTACAGACTAGTAGTATACTAATGGGCTGAATTCCAGGGTGGTCCATGGACCACCCTGGCCACCCTACAGCTACGCCACTGGTGGGGTGTGTGTGGCCGCTGGCCTGTGTGTGCAGCCGGCTATAAAAGCTTCGTATGTACTGTTTGTAGAAGGAGCTGTGTGTAGCCATATAGCCATTGTGAGAAGAAAAGGATTGGGGCGTTCGTGCGCCCGTGGCGGCGTTCATGCGCCGGCCGAAAAATCTTGTGTCCGTGTTCTTCTTCTTTCACCTCCATTCGAGTGAGAGGATAGGTATCTAGAGGGCTGCGGTTCCAACACAATCTGTCATAGATACCTCTCTCTCTCCTCTCTTGGAGTGCGTGCGTGCATGTGTGTGTGTTGGTTCGCAATACTATATCCTGATAACATGGCTAAGAGGCTACAAGTTGACGACTATAGTGGTGGTGCGTCCTTTATAAAAATAACTAGCGAAGCCTGCGCGGCGGCACGCCGCGCCCATTGGTACATTTGTATTATATACATCGTATTATTTGCACGAATAACATTTCAAGGAAAAAATAATCAAAAGGGAGAAGACTTCACTAATAAACACCTCACATGCGGAAAATAACCGATACCATTGGGCATCTCTACTATGGCGAGTAATACAATACATTACTATGCTTGCGCGGCGACACGCCCCGCCCGGTCGATACATCATGTTTGTATATTTTTCTTTGTTGCAAGCTTAAATTTTAATTTGAAGATAACTATATGAGCAAGATTGTGATCATAAAAAAAGGTAGTCATGCATAGAAGCAACACCATGGGGTATACTAACAGTAGCAAGCACACGTGCGTGCGCCATGCACGCAACAACACGGGGGCACATTCAGGTAACCCCAAGAATAACCGGCAGCGGCCCGGCTTCGTTGCTCATGCCATGAACACGCCACAGCGGCGGGTCGACGCAAGTTGTGCACCGCGTGCTGCACCGACCGCACATCCGTCGCTACTGCCGGCAACGCTGCCATACCGCCGGATCGTCGCGACTGGCCTAGCCGATGACGCATGCATCGCTATGTTGTCACCACCGTGCCGTCGTAGGCGGCTGGCCCCACTAGAGTGGAAGGGAGAACTACAGGGACAAGAGTACAAGACACACCGTACCACGTTTACCATGCATGGCATCCAGTTTGGAGGAGTCGTCCTTGAGGTGAAGCTTTTCACGAGAAAACGCAGGCGAGCTCTAGGCTCGAGCTAGGCACTGTCGTATAGGTGTAGCCATTGGAGCAGCGCGGAGCAGAAGGCTGCGCCAACATCGTGCTGCAACGTAGGGGCCATCTCCACCATGACGTCCTGCACTGTCAGGCCTTGCGGGTGGCTCAGGCACCCGACTTGCACCTGCAGTTCCAGAGCCCCACCGCCACGGACCGCGCGGCCGTCGTCACGCGCCTCGCTGCGGCCTCCCATCTCGCAATTCAAACCTCCACGGTCTCGTTGCATGCGTGGTGGTGCTGGAAGGAGGCGACATGCGTGGTGGTGCTGGAAGGAGGCGACATGCGTGGTGGTGCTGGAAGGAGGCGGCGCCGACGCACGGGGGCGTGCTCGTCTCCCACCTCGCCACGGCCGGCTGCTTGCTCTCCTCGAGCTGCTCCACACGGCCGTGCAGCTCGCAGCGATGTAGGCGGCGCCGACGTACGGGGGCGCGCTCGTCTCCCACCTTGCGGCGGCCGGCTCCTTGCTCTCCTCCTCGAGCTACTCCACGCGGCCCTGCAGCTCGTGGCGATGCAGGCGGCATCGACGGTGAGAAAGGTGGCCTTATCCTTGTGGGACATAGTGGGCACGGCCGTGCGGAGGTTGCAGAAAACGACGGTTTCAGCTCGGCCTCCGGATGCATGTCGAGCGCTGGCGCCGACGCCTCACGCGGCAGCGTCGCCGCGAGCTGCACGCACAGTAACAACAGCATTTGCTCTCCATGCCGGGCAAACCTCTAAACAGAAACTGCCAAACCAACAGACGTATCAAATCCATACAACGCTCACCCCGGCAAAAAGAATGTCCCGCATCTAGATCGGGAACGACAACATCAGCTTGCCTCACATGCAGTCAAAAAACGCTAAATCAACCAAACCAAATGCCACACCCGTTCAAAAAATTTGAAACGAAACCTTAAATCCACAAAGTAGTTCTACACGGTCATATCCCCAAAAAATAGCACGTGGCACATCTAGGATTCACCATGGGTCTTTTTCACCCAAGTGGCTGAATCTTAGGGCAAAAACGTTGCCTGGAATAGATGCTTGGCTATGTCTAAAGAGATTTTGTGACCAACTCTCGGATTTTGCGTCACACTAGAACATTAATCCCCCTTATCCAAAGAGATTTGGCTACATCTATCTGTAATCTATTCCATTGTCCCATTTTTTCAACCTAGCGATTACAGTCACACTTATTCTAGCCAAACTGCTTCGAGATGGTTGTGTTCGACTGAAGATCATGCCCATGCTCTCCGTTGTAGCCTCATGCACCATATGTAGTTTGTGTTCTTGATTGCTTTAGCGGAGCATGCTGAAGGATAATGACAGATAGGAAAGGACAGATAGGGTTGTATAGAAGAGTAGATGAAGAAGACTTTATGATTTAATTGCTAGAGGACGTCATCAATGACAATAAAAAATCGATGAAGATGGTGTCTCCCTAAAGCATACCCTTGCAAATAGTCCATTTACTAGGTCTCATGAGGATGGAAGTTTGACCTGAATGAAGGATGCACTCAATATGATAACACACTTGGGCGGGGTGTCTGCATTGTTGCTACATATTGGCTTACTAGAAGATGGACCAACCATTATGCAAATCAACATGAATAACCTCATAGACGCAATGCCACCTAGGATAACCAAAGGACCAGAACTCTGCATTATAAGATGCATTGGTTGGTTTCTTTTAATCCTTGCATGCATCAGTTTAATGCACCTTGCAATGTGAACATATGGTGGAAGGAAGTGAAAATGAGACTTATAATATGAAAAAACTAAGAAAATGAGATGAGCCCAATAAACCGAAAAGGAGGGAGTAGTAAGTCCTATTAATGTTTGTTAGAGTTGTGTCGAATATTATTGTACAAGTTAGGTTACAGTTGGACTTGGAGTCGTACGGTGTGTAGACAGAGTAGGAGTCGTGTCCAAGTAGGACACTTGTATCCTAGGCCTCTCATATATAGCGGGGGTAGACACACGATGTAACCTATGCCAACGTAATAGCATGGGCACGCGGGGGAGCCGGCGGCGTGTGCCGGCGTCCGGGCGGCCGGGGTGCGGTATTGTGACGGTGTCATGGGGAGGAGCGCCCGTAGTCAGGCCCCGGGGATGTAGCCATATCGGTGAACCTCGTTAACAAATCTCGATGCCGTGCTCGTGTGATTGCTTGGTCCTCGAATGATCAACGGTATGCCTCGGATTTATTCTAACAAATGGTATCAGAGCAAGGTTTGAAGAGGCCGCGGAAGTTGATTTAGAGGAAAGCGATGAAGACCGGCGGCTGTGGAGGCACGGCGTACGTGCGGCGGCAATCGGAGATCGTCGCGTATAAAGCAATAGGAAGCGTCGGGTGTCGAAAGCGGTGATCGATCGGAGTCAGCAGCTGCAGCCGGTGCGCGGTGCAGGCATCGAGCGCCATGCAGAGGCGGCTTGAGGCACGCGTGCGCTGGTCGCTAGCGATCCAGGCCCATGGACGGGCAGGGCGGGGCTGTGGCCGAGGCCGTGTGCGTGCTCGGCGTACGTACGAGTACGTGGAGGCGCTGGACTCTGAGGTACACGTACAGCGCGAACTGAGTTTGTTTTGGACAAAAAGAAACAGGACCGAGTCCTGGTGCAACTCGTCCTCGAAGCGGAGACCTGTGAGGCGCTATTACACCGTACGACGAGACAAAGGCAACAGATCCAATCAGCGGGAGAAAAATCCATTAATGCTTGAAGCATATCACATTGGAAAGCACAGATTGGCAAAGCAAAGCTAGCATCAGATATTGAGCCAGGAGCATATCACGTGAAATACCAAGTTTGGTTGGATTTTGCTATTAGTACATGGGGGTGTACCTCATTAGGTTTTGCTCGTGTACTTGGAGCATTGCGGTGGAAGCTCGCTTAATTTTTCACTGGGTCAATCATACGAAGAACCATGGCGCCAACGGGTACCATGTTTGAGGTGGAGAAGTTCAACGGGACATAAAACCTTGGGTTATGACAGACAAAGGTGAAAGATTTGTTGGCGCAACATGGATGCTTGAAAGCGTTGCAGGAAGTCATGTCAGCCAAGATGGAGTTATCATGTGATTGATGGAAATTCGCGGAAGATGATCTGAGAGCCTGGGTCGGACTGGACAGTCTGATGGATCGACGTGGATGTCGGTCAAAGCAGAAGACGGCGGTGATTTCAACGACGACGACATAGGAGCGTGATGCTGATGGTGGCCGACTTCTGGGGCATGGAAACACGTGGTGCCGGCTTGAGGGCTTGTGCGGCTTCGACAGACTATTGCGCAGGGTTGATTCAAGACGGTGCACATGAGAGCTTGGAGTCGACAGGGCGCGGGAGGGTGGCACGTACAACCACCATGGAGTCATGTTGAAGGTGGAGTTGGAGTCTGATGGAGGACTACACTCTGTGCTGATGGAGGGGCTACGGCGTAAATGCATGGAGAGTCGAAGCCTATTTCAGCGGGATAGTGAGAGACACGTGGATCGGACTGGGGCCCAATGGTCTGATGGCGACGTGATACTCGGCATCGGTCGGTGATGATCGGTGGTTCTCTGCAGTGGGGGTTGAGGAATTTGGGGCTAGCTACTCGGGAGACTTGACCAGGACAGCAGAGGCTCGACGCGGTGATAGCGACGAGGCGTGCGGTAAGCACGGGACACAGCGATAGGCCAGGGCACCGGTGGTCAGATAAATTGTGCAGAGGGTGCTGAAGCAGTGTTGACGAGTACCAGATTCAAGTTGGTGACTGGGTCTATCGGTGCCGGTTGATGGACAGGAGTTGACCATGGAGAATCTGAGAAAGTGGCGAAAAGTCTGAAATTGTCAAAAGCTGGGAGAGTACATGGCCGTATATTCTGTGGTGTTCAGTGCACATGGCAAAGTGCTGATGACAAGTACAGAAGGAGGCGGAGTGCTATAGCTATGGGACATGTCAAAGACTATCCGAGAAAAGGGTGAGACAACTGTGAATTTGACTCAGGGTGATACAAGGCGATGGTGAAAGTCCTTCAAGTTTCAGATAGACGGTCAGGAAAGAGCGGTGGCATTGAGTTCAGATAACTCTTATATGTGGCGTCCAATATGCGAGTTGTTCATTTTCACGCAGACAGTGATCGGTGTGTGATGGTGTTGAACGGATTCTCCGGAAGTTGGGAACACAAAGTAGAGTAATGAGAAACTTAATTTTGCTCGAGGGTTGACTGTGAAGAAAACAAGAAGAGACTACAGTTGCAGGTGGAGTCACATGGAGTCTGGGAGTAGCAGCGGTGCTCATGACGTATCTCAAGTCCAATGTACATGGAGATTCGACGCACAGACGAATTTCAAGGTGGTGGAGAATATTCGCCAATGTGGAGTTTGTTAGAGTTGTGTCGAATATTATTGTACAAGTTAGGTTACAGTTGGACTTGGAGTCGTACGGTGTGTAGACAGAGTAGGAGTCGTGTCCAAGTAGGACACTTGTATCCTAAGCCTCTCATATATAGCGGGGGTAGACACACGATGTAACCTATGCCAACGTAATAGCACGGGCACGCGGGGGAGCCGGCGGCGTGTGCCGGCGCCCGGGCGGCCGGGGTGCGATATTGTGACGGTGTCATGGGGAGGAGCGCCCGTAGTCAGGCCCCGGGGATATAGCCATATCGGTGAACCTCGTTAACAAATCTTGGTGCCGTGCTCGTGTGATTGCTTGGTCCTCGGATGATCAACGGTATGCCTCGAATTTATTCTAACAATGTTCAAAAGCCAGGTGGCATTTCCAAGTGTACGTACTGATTTGATCATCGACCGGTTGGCGGCAGTCGACATACCCTTTCCCTGCTGATTTCATTCTGGCGGTCATTTGGTATCGGGTAGCCATCGGGAAACATTTTCCTGATAGCATGCTGTCATTCGGTTTTAAATGCGGAAAGGTCTTGTTTATGGTAGTGTCATGTTCTGTCCATGACTTCTTGTTTTGTGCCTACGCCTCTACAATTGCGATAATGTTATTAACCTGAACCAGACCTATATATACAATAATACTAGTATGGTCTTTGGGTGCCACCTGGGATAACCAAAGGACCAGAACTCTGCATCCTAGAGAAGCCGAAAGCGTCGCTAAGGAAAAATGGTACTCTATGCTGGGATCAATCATCTAACATATGTTGTTGCTGACTGTACTTGCTTATAAAGGCGATGTTCATTTGTTTGGTCTTACTTTGAAACCAGTATGTACCGATGCCTTTAGATTTTGCAAGTCCAAGACGAACTGCAAACGAAAATGAAACTAGATGCAAAGCATGTGATACTTTGACCATACATGTAATGGTGTATTATGGTTTGCACAACATGCATATTAAAGTGAAAATTATTGGCATCAGCTTTGTACTCATGTGCGTGATTTGTCCACATTGGCCATTGTGCTTCCGTCAAACATAACAAAATAGTACCCCTTCCATACTATAATGTAGTGCGTTTTTTTCTTGTTCATGGAAGTCATTTATCACAAACTTTGACCAAATATACAGCCAAAATTATCTATCTTTGCAATATGAAATATATATAATATGAATATATATTTCATGATTAATCTAATGTAATTGATTTGGTATTCTAGATGTTGAGAAATTTATCTATAAACACTGTCCAAATTGTAATAAGCACTGTATTTTCTGAACTATGCATAATAGACCTATGGAGCTGATTACTAAATTTTATCTTCCTAGAACAGCACAAAGTATAGTCACTCACCCCTGAACAGTACATTGTAGAGTCATATGATTTTGTCGGGCAGTGGTTCAGTAAAATATTGTTGTTTAAAATATCAGTGGTATTGACCTGTTTTTACATAATGTTGAGCCCCCTCAGGTGATTAGTTTCCGTATGGCTTCCATTCCTAACAAATTACATCGTGTCAACCCATCATCACAAACTTCTCTCTCTCTCAGTGTCGACTCTGTGCTTGCAACTAGTGGGATAGAGAAGAAGAAGAGTATAGAGGCACTCCATCCTTTTATAAGGACGTGTCATGTTTAGTCTAGGAAAGGTTGGGGAGTGAGGTGGTGCATCATTTTAGAAGGACAGGTGTCTAGGAGAGGTTGGCGGGCCTAGTAATCATTCATCTGTTAATTCTGTCAGTAAGTCCTGATATGTACCTGAGCCTTATTCCCCTTCCTCCACAGAGATTTGGCTATAGATGTGTATGTGTGCCTTGGTTCATTGTCCCTCGCTCAACCAGGTGACTGCTCTCACACTCATTTGCCAAGCTGCTGGGACATGCTCACCGGTGTAGATACCATATGCAATTGTGTGTCCCTGATTGTTGCACCGCAGCATACTAAAGGATAATATCGAGTAGGTCAAGCAAGATAGGATGGCCTAGAATGGCAGTTGATTTTTAAAATTAGTGTTTGGTGGACGTCGGGGGTCGTCCAAAAGCAGAAATTTCTTGCAACTAATCCATTTACCACACAATCCGCTTCGTACTAGAGGATAGAAGCTCGACCAGCTGAACTAGGGATGCCCACATTCCATTACATTTGTTGTCAATGATTGGCTTACTAGAAGGTGCAAATAAAGTCTGGAAATCAACAACTAAATAACCTACCCTATGATATCATCATTCACTGTATTTTTTCCGGCTTTTTAGGCCTCAAAATCATAGGCTTCTTAATTGTATAGCAGTTTATCCTTAGAAAATAATCTGCAGGAAGCTAGAGCATCACTATCCAATCCCCTATCAAGCTTTAGAGTAGTAAAAATTCACTTTTCCTCCTAAACTTCACCTAACCAATCCCTTATTGTTAAATATGTTGGGCCGCCAACCCACGTGGTAAAAATAAACCCCCCCCCCCCCCCCCCCCCCCCCCCCCCCCCCCCCCCCCCCCCCCCCCCCCCCCCCCCCCCCCCCCCCCCAAAACCCCCCCCCCCCCCCCCCCCCCCAGCCGCACCCTCCCCACCCTGCCCCGCATTATCCGCTTCAGTGTCACCGTACTTGCCTCCGTCGGCCATCACGCGCCACCACTAGCCCCTGTAGCACCCGCCACGCTCTCCCCCACCTTGATCCAGTCGCTTCCTGTCGCCAGCAAGAAATCAACAGATCTATGCCCGTTTCCATCTTCATCGGATTCGACGTACCTAGTCCTGGGTGGCATCGCGTTTTGGAGGGATTTGAGGAGGACCAAACCATGCAGCCACCTTGACCGCTCTGTGCTGCCTCTCGGTATGTCCTCCTGTTCTTGGCACTCACATATCCCCGTTGATTGACTGCTGACACAACCACGTCTGCCCGTCGGTCGGGCTCAACACTCGCCCAATAGCTCATAGGCGAGCCTCTACCAGTCATCAAGTGTCATTACTGCAGGCGGCTGGTGTTGCGCCTCATCTCGAGCATGCCGAAACATCCCAAATGGGTTTTCTACAAGTGCTAAAAGGATGGAGTGAGTGCCATTTTGTATGGTTGTTCTTAGGATTGGTCGCAATTTAGAATTCATTTTTTGTTAAAATTGTATGTAGGAAGGATGCAAGTTTTTGGTATTGGGAAGACGAGTACATTGATATACTGATAGCGAGAAATTTATTAGATATTGGTGCACTAATTGTTAAAGATGGGACTAGAGAGGATGCAATGTCCAAGTTAGATGGGGAAGATAATAAAGAAGTGCGCAAGTTCGAGAAGACAATGAAGAAAAGCAACAATGTAGGCAATGAAGAGATGGAGAAAACATTGATCTGATTAGTAGGAGCAGTTAAGAAAGTGGTGTTTCGATTGAAGTACATAATTTTGGTTGCAGATTTATTTGGATAGTTTCTCTTAGTGAAGAACTGCTGACGTATGTGACAAAGATGTCGTTTACCATAAAATGAAGTGAGTAGTGAAGTTTAACTCGACGGCCTAAAAATAATCGAATTTGTGTTAACATTTTTAAAAAGTTAAGTTTAGGGGATCAGTTAGAAACCAGATTTTTTTTATAAAGGAGCAAGTATACCTCTGTAGAAAGATACTTGGCCCGTTTGTTCCTCTAAATTGTAGGTGATCGGTCGGAGAAACTCTTATAAGTAGAATGACCTCCCTTCCTCAATCTACCCTACAATGTACAAATAGTTTATTTAAAAAAAAAATTATTAGTTTATGATGCCCCCAATACAATTGGTTACAGGTATACTACGTTGACACAACCGTGTGGTGCACCACTGAAATTGCTTTGTTACCCACTCCGGTTTCCATGCGTACGTGACACCATCACAACATTGTACTGGTACCCTATGGGGTAGCAAAGGCATCTTTAAAGTGGACCCGTAAACCTCCTGCAACCATTCGAATCGCGTTGTTCGGACCACGAAAGCCATCCAACGCCGACCTGTATTGGTCCGAATGCGATTTCTCCCACAAACTGAAGAAAAAAATTTGGTGGGGGGGGGGGGGTGAGGGGTTGCTGTAGTCCGGACCGATCCCAAGCCCGTTTCTGTCCGCCCTGGCACCCCCCCCCCCCCCCCCCAGCGCGCGCTCGCCCGACGCCAGCTGCCCCCATTCATGCCGCTATGAAGCGTGCCGCTCCACAATGAAGACGGCTCAAGGCGGACCCGACTCCTCGCTACGCCTGCCATTGAAACCGAGCGCAGGCCGAGGGCGTCGCCTGCTGCACGCACGGCTAAACACGCCTCCTTGCTGCATTGATACTCCTTCATTAAGCCCGCATGTAAGCCGAGAATCCTACTTCGGCAACACGTCCGCTCATGAGCGGGCTGGCATTAAACGTGTGCCGGCCGACCTCCTCCCTTTCGCCCTCTATTTAAACAAGGCCAGATGCGGAGCAAGAATCGCACCCCTCCGCCGCTCGCATGTCCTTCTTCACCATTTTCTCCACTCTTCCGGTGGCTCTTCGAAGAGCAGTTCTCCGACATACAAGCTGACTGGGTGGCCCACCGAGCCCGCCTGATATGAGCGAAGCAGCTCGCTGCTCCACCTCCCACACCTGACCCGACGGAGCAAGTTACCGCCCCAAGCCGCCGTGTGGTTTAGCAACTCGTCGACTCCAAGACAACTCGATGTGGAGTGACGAGTTGGTCCACACCGGCACGACGGGAAGCACGGCGGCACGGGCATCGCTGCATCCAGTGCATGCGACCACGCCATCCGCTTTCGATGCTTGCATGGACGCGTCATGCACGCAGAGAAGGAAGACGATCGTGTGGACGTGGACGAGGTGGCGTCCCGCACGTCGGCGCCCGCCGCCATCAAGGAGAAGTAGAACACGGGAGGCGGCCGCCACTTGGGTCCCAGGTAGTTCACCGCCGGATACCCGGCCGGTTCTCCTTTATTTCAGACCATCCTGGGAACCGGCCCGAGCTCCATGGAAGCACCCTTCCCCTCCGGCTGAAACACCCTCTTTCCTGCTCCGATGAGCGGTGCAGCCGGACATAGGGAAGATACGGGGGAAGAACATGCCTCTGGGGCTCCCGGCAATCCGGCTATTCCGGGCTGCCGGACATGGGGAAGACAAGCCGCGGCCGGCCATAGACTAGTGTAGTGTATTTGTGTTATGTGAGTGGATCTCCGCGCGACCTTACGTGCACATAGTTTTAGCTTTTTAATTGAAAATGTGTCCAAAATGTAACCATTCTTGTCCGGTTTGTATGAAATCCGTCATGTTTGCACAAAACCTGGCCGTGTTTACATAAATTTCAAGCGGTTTGTTGAAAGGGAGTTTGAAATGTATGCGGCTAGTGTTGGATGTCGATCTCCCGTATCCATCTCAGCGGACTAGTCCCCTTGTCCGCGGGCAGATGCAGGAGGATTTTTGCGGTTTGCCGTTGGAGATGCTCTAACTCCTATTTTGAAGTTCAAACGCCAGGTAATAGTAGTGACACCATCATAACATTGTACTCCTAGTGCGTGATGAATAGTAACTATACTATATATATATATATATATATATTTACATTTGACATGTTAATGTTATAGATTGAATGGAATATATATATTTACATTTAAAATGTTGAACAAAACCATTTTCCCAAACATACAGAGATTTATCACTAATGTAAATGGATTCCTCTTCTCGGTAGTTAGGTTGGCTTGTAACTTGTAAGAGCATTGCTCTTGCACTCTTCGTTGGCATGTACTGACTTCGGATGAAACATTTTTTCACCTGTACATAAATGTTCAAATCCTGTTGTCAAATTTTTACTACCAGATAAAATGAACATGAGATGGCCATATCACAATACAGGTAAATTACCCAAACCTAATCGTAGCGTCATCAAACATAGCATGAGTAGCCAACTGAGAAATAGATTATTGTGAATGGTAAATAATACAAACATTCATTCATCGATGAGCATATTATGTAGAAGGCATAGCATAAAATATAATTTTTGGCAAATCACCACATGGTAAGTAGCAAGGTAATGGGCGAGGGTTAGGAATGGTGCATATTTGAATTAGGAATAGCCTGTTATAAACCAAATGACGCGAGGGTTTGATAGCGGTACCAGCAGAGATGGGAACTCCAAATTTCTCCTAGCACTATTAACTTGTATGAGAAAAATAAATAGCACAGCGAGCTTAATTTCAAATAATTAATCATGGATTAAGATAAGGAAGAAGTTACCTGGTGACGGGCAATCTATTGGCACTATCATCAATGAAAAAAATAGGACTACTGTGGTAACCCAATATCTCATATCGGACCAGTACATCTTCACAGTCTAACAATATCATCACTATGGCTACGCCATGGCACCAAACATATATTAGCCTCTATGTAATCATTAATCATAGGTCTAAGCAGTTTCTTCTCACCAGTAATGTACTTTTTTATCAATAATAACTGAACCAAGACGTATCGTCTTTAGGTTTCTATTGAAACTTCAACCTTGAATGAAATTCACTACCAAAATGATCCACGAAATGAACACAACTGTCCGATGGACAACCGTGGCCCAATATCGAAACATACCACCGCGGCGAAGATGGCATTAGCGAAGGTAGGAGCTGTCGAACCCTTTTAGGCCGATGGCGATGCGACCTTGGTGACAGTGGCAGCGTGTGATGATGACATCCTCGGACACAATAGATGCTTTGCGTCCCACCGGTTCTTTTGTACTGTACCTATGGACGCACAAACCACAAGGCAGAGAGGTCAGATCCAGCCGGCAGCAGATGTCGAGGTAGGACGGGTGATGTTTGAGAAAGAGGCGTATCATGTGGTCTCAAACCTCGATGGGCTGGGCCATGGCAAACACGATAACAGAAGTGTGTGGGAAGTTGCCGAGCACAGCCAAGTAGGAAGGAGGGCAACACAACGGGCGGTGGATGTGCGCGGGAGGCGGCGTCTCCCTCCGACGCCTGGCTTCATCAAGAAGCTTTCAGGCTGCCTCCTCCTCGATTTGTACACCAGCAGGAGACGGGTTCTTCTGTTCTTAGACTACCTACAGCGGGAGTAACATAGATACACTACTAGGAAAACCCTAGTAGTAAGCGGGTTTAATGCCCACTAGTAGCGCGGGAGACAGCGCTACTAGTAAGGCGCTACAACTATTCCTTAGCAGTAGCACGTGTGACACGCGCTACTGCTAAGACATATAGCCGCAGCGTTTGTTCACTCCCGTGCTACTGCTAATATACCTAGTAGTAGCGTGTTTACTCTCCATCGCTACTAGTATTCTTTTTCTATTTTTTTTATTTTTAGTGTATTTATACGCTGTTATACAAATTTTAGTACAATACCAATTATGAGGTTATTATATCAATATGTCCATAACAGTATGTCAAATGAAGGTGGATTAGGTTTAAATGGAGGGAACATGTGGTGCATGTCAAAAGTATACTACTAATCCAAACTTGATCTAGTTTGGATTAGTAGTACTTTCGATGTGCACCACATGCTGCCTCCACTTAAATCTAATCCGCCAACACAAGCTATTTAATCATCATCATAGTCATTACCATCAACAGTAGCTATTTAATCATCATAGTCATAGTGTAGCACACATCATCATCTTCAAACTCATTTTAGCTAGCTAATCACCTCCAACACTAGCTGCGGTAGCTATCTAATCACCACCAACACTAGCTAATAATAATCATCATAGTCATTACCACCAACACTAGCTATTTAATCATCATAACTCATTTCTAGCTAGCTAATCACTCCTGCTGCTCTCTCTCAGGTAAAATAGCATGAAACATGTGTAGCACTCCTGCTCCATCATGTTGGAGCATGCAGATGAACCTGTCTCCTAATCGTGGGCTACGCTTCTGATTGCTGCCCCCGAGTACTTCTCTGCGATCGTTCACAATTTTGCTCCAGTCTTTCACTATTAAGCATTCCTCGCTTTTAGAAATTCTGAATGCAGTAAAGTGCATTGTAGGATTTGGTCGTAAGCTAACCATTCTCATACGACCTTTAGTCTCGATCCAATGAGGCACAACATTTATCGGGAGTCCCTGTTGAAGAACAACGTATATTAACATTACTTAGCAATGAAGTTTTGCTTGAAAAATAATGTATGCAAAAGATGCACTGAGGACAAATAGTAAAAATCTTACCATCTTTTCTAAATAGATGTGACCGTAGTTCAATACGATCACTATTGGTAGCACGTTTTGAGTACTAAGATTTTCAAATTCAGGAAAAAAAATTGTCTTGACAGCATCAAGATCCTCAAGCCATGAAACATAATGACATATCTCCTCGCAATTTAGTTCAGCCCCGGGATAGTGGACGGTCATGTCTACAAAGCGCCGGACATGTTTGCTTGAATGGGAATAAGCTGTCAATAGAAATTAGTTGTCAACTATTTCTGAATAAACAATATCGAAGACATAAATATGGTTGAGAAACTCACATAATGATAGAACTGGAGGCGTCTGCACATCGACCCAAATGTCTCTATTTCCTTCAATATCATCTTTGGGATGAATATCAAAGATGATAAACATATCAGGCTCAAAAGCATAAGCATTGCATAGTGCTTGCCAAGTTTTGCATTCAAAATAGGTGTAGGTGACTGCGTTGTATAATTTTGAGTGGAAAGTATAACCATGCTCGGTCTTCAAGTAAACTCTCTTTACCTCCATAATAGTTTTCATAGGACTAAAACATATCTTATCCAAGACAAAAACTCTTGCATGGCAGGGGATACGCTAGCAGAATAGGAAAAAATTTAAATTATAAGTTGAAGCAAATGAAGCAGATGTCATGCTTAATTACGAAAAAAGACTTGTCGTTGTGACTTACTGTATCCAGTTCGAAGTTCTCGTCCAGCTTGATGCTGAAGCGCTTATAATCACTAGGAAGATTCTGTCGCACAGGCCGCGCTCGTCTTCGCAGTATTCGCAAATACCAGAATCATTTTCGTCGTCAGACATTTCCTATGTTCATAGTTGAAATATTAATTGAAAATCGATCGAAGGCAACTACCAGGATACTCAACACACAAATCCGGGGCACTCGATATTTCCTACATATTCTGGAACAAGTCATGCCAAAATTCACGGAAAAATCCGGCATGACCTTTGCTAAAATATGACATATCGAGCGCTTGAAATTTGCCAAAACGGAAATGAATCAACACTCCGGCAAAACATAGGCCACTCGGAGGTGTAACCTGCAAACATGACCGGACACTTGGGCAAACACATATCCTATTTGAGCAACACAAGATATACATTTCAAAATATCTTATAGGACTCATATTGACATGAGCATTCAATAAGCAAAACCAAATCGTAAAATAAATAAGTATTCAAATTAGCATGCATTCAATAATTAAGTAAAAGTAAATCATCTCATGCGTCCGTACATCATCGAATATTATCAGTAATACATCCCGAATATTATCATACATATAACATCACTAATACAACTAAAACCCTAGCGCACGACGGGTATCGGCGCGGGCGATGGACACCCGCAGAGAAGGAACCATCATAGGATCATAGCTCCAGTGAGATCCCTGGAGAACCTGTCAGGTATTGGAGAACCTGTGCTCCAACGCAAACAAGTAGCGACGGACGTGCACGTCCTCCTCACTGACACGGTGACGTACCACCTCCGCGGGGTCCTCGAGACTCTGGACCGTCAATGGCCCATGCGACCGCCACCAAAGAAGGTTCGGGTCAACGACGGGCTGACTCCTCACCAACCTGCGCCCCCGGTAGGTAGCGCCTCCCAGTACCAGCCTGGCAGAGTCCAGTCCCGGACATGGCTCATCTGGTCACGCAGGTGTCCTCCGCCGACTCGACGACGAGGATGCGGGATAGGCATCGTCGACGTTAATGCGGGAATAATTGTTTTAACTAAAAAAATAACAACGAATGTGACATGTTCAACTAGTTCTGTTAATTCAACTAGTTCTTACTAAAAATAAACTTACTATAAATAAAAATAAACTAGTACCTAATTAGTACCCAGTTCTTACTAACTAATTAGTACCTAGGAATTACTGCCCTAATTACCATCTAATTTGATGAACCTAGGGGTGGAAAGTGGTAGCGGATAATCCGAAATATCCGATATTCGTATTTGATCGGATATTCCAATTATCCAACTTAAAAGTCAAATAAGTGGTCAAATTTTACTCGTTTTATGATTAATCTTAGAAATTATTATGCATTACAATAGTGTTTATTTATAAACCTATTTATCACAAGTTGAATACTTCATGTCACATAGCTATTGACTAATAAACTTAAGCAATATAAGAACGGAATTCGCATTCGTATCAAGAAAACATCCGAGCCGCATCTGTATCTTTTCCACCCCTAGATGAAACCTAACTAATTTGAACACTATCCGATTCGCATACGATTCCTTTCCACCCCTAGATGAACCCTAACTAATTTGATGCAATTAAGATTTGAAGAACCCTAGGCAGAGGTAGGGGAGGGAGAGGAGCAGGCGTGCTCACCTCGGGTGCCTGCGGCGAGGGAGGGGCAGGCGGCGTCGAGGTCGGGGTCGGGGCTCGGGCGCGCGGCAGAGGGCGGCGTCGAGGTCGGGGTCGTGGGCAACGTCGAGGTCGGGGTCGGGGACGGCGTCGAATCCGGGGTCGGGGCGGCGTCGAGAGTGTGCGGAGAGCGACGAGAGAGCGTGCGGCGGCCGACGGGCGACGGCGGCGGCGACAGCGCGGAGGAGTTGGCATTTGAGGGAAGTGGCCGTGGGGAGAACGAACCGCGCGATTAAGTCAAAAGTAGCAGTAGCGCATTCCAGGAAGTGCGCTACTGCTAAGCTAGCTACAGCGCGTTCCTCGATATGCGCTACTGCTATTCCTTTCTCTTTTCCCCCTTTTTCATTTATTTTTCTTTATATTTTATTTTTTTTATTTCACCTTTTTCTATTTCTTTCATTTTCATTTACTTTTCTATTTGCTTTCCATTTAATTTTATTTCCTTTACCGGTAGCACTTGTCAGCGTAAACGTGCTGCTACAAAGAAAATAGCGATAGCGCGGTTCGACGTAGATCGCTACTACTATGTGTAGCCTATCGGCTAAGCCGTGAGAATTTGAGCAATAGCGCTTTTATCTTTAGGCGCGCTACTGCTACAACTGTATCCGTAGCGCCGTTTACATCAGCGCGCTACTGCTACTTAGCACCAGCGTGCTTTTTTTAACACGCGCTACAGCTAAAGTTCTGTGTGTAAGATTTTCCCTACTAGTGATAGTAACGTCACATATATCTAGATAAAATAGATGATGTGGCAAGCAATAAATGAAGAAAGAGAGACATGTGATAACATAGCTAATTACTACTAGTATGAGTAACATCACACATATCAAGGCAAGATGAGTTTATAACATAATAAATGAAGTATTACATGTTACCACACACATGTTACTCCACACTATAAAGCTAGTAACATAGAGTACTCATTGTGTCTAATCTTATAGGAGAGATCAACTCCATCCATTACTCTTGCAGTTATTTGGTGGAGAAGAAAAAAAGAAACAGGAGTACTCTTGGCTGTAGAAGAAGAAAGATTTTCTTCGGAGACTTATTAATTGGGGAGATTGACGGCCGCAACACTGCAGCCGAAGAGCCGGTCAGCCAAGTCTTCGTACGTGAGTTCTATAGCTGGCTCCAGAAGCCCATGTCAGAACAGTAAAATGAGAAGCGGTTTCTAGGAGCAAGAAGTGGAATTATGCACGCATCCAGCAGGGCTCCCATGTCCGTGGGAGATCGAGAGGCACACACGTTTTTCTACGGAGTTCGGCTGTTGGGCTGCACAGTTGGATGAACTGTACGTGTGTGTACATTTGAGAAACGTTGCTGATTCTCAAAACAAAAAAAGGAAACACTACCACTAGTAGAAAACAGGGCTTTAGTCCAGGCTGGGTCAGCCCATTAGTCCCGGTTCAGTCTAGAACCAGGACCAATGTGGACATTGGTCCCGGTTCGTGAGCCCAGGGGGCCGGCCGGGCCACGTGGGCCATTGGTCCTGGTTGGTGGGATGAACCGGGACCAATGGGAGATACCGAGGCCAACTTGCTACGATCATTCAAAAAAATGAAAACAAAGATATAATACTCTTTCCTTACAACTTCAAGTGAGTGTTACTGTCTTGTGCATATTCGGTTTCCCTTATATATTAGTCCAGGTTATAGTAATGTAATTGATGAGTTATGCATGCGTGTGCAGTTTCCACTATATTCTCCTAGAGATTAGGCTTGAGCAGGGAGTAGTAACCGTCTTGGACTCTAAACGAAAAGATCCCCAGGAGTATGCGGACATGACTGAAATCCTCAAGAAGTAAGTTAAATCGATCATTATCCACCATATTAGCAACTTTGTTCATTTCCTGATATCAAGTAATTGTTTTCTTTGTCCGGCAGGGTTTGGAGAAAATTCACCAGAAAAGTTCCGGGACTGCCGAAGGAGCTGGAATTTAGACACCCGAAAGTAAGTACTATAGTAGCATGTTCCGCGCATCTCCTAGTGATTCAAGCACTAGTTTCATCAATACCATTTAGCATTCTTGCTTATCAGTTTGATTGACCTCTATTTCTTGTAAAGTGGTTGTGGCAGGAGAAAGGGAATGATTTCTGTGGATACTACGTCTGCGAGTCCATCCGCCACACGACCTGTGAGCGGGGCGGGTACTCTGACGAACAATATGAAGTACATAAATAACAACATTCACAATTTTATTTTATTACCATCATTTGTATTGAGTTTCATTCATTCATATATATATGTATTGACCCCCTTCTTCAAATTAGATGTTTCGAAAGAGGGATGAACTCCTAGCACCAGCTCGCATGCGAGCAATTCAAGAGGAATTGGCAGCATTCTTTCTTGACCAAGTGATCGCTGAAGACGGAGAATACTATGTGGACCATGAGTCCGTATGATTATATTTGTAAGAGATAATTATTGTATATATGTAGCCGGTAGTGTCGGGTAGATATACGAGAACTTGTTGTTCGACCAATCTCTCGGAGAAGGAGAGGTGGTCGATATCACTTCTCTCTGTATGCATATATGTTCATGACGATCTTCTATTTCCTTCGTTTGCTTACTAGCTAACTAGCGTGTCTAGTCCTTTCTATACGTATGTATAGTACGTAGCGTCGACCAAGCACGGACGTAAGAGAGGACACTTCTCTCTATTAATTATAGCTAGCTAACACAATATATGAAACACCTAAATTAACACCCCCCAAACCTTCACCCCCCCCCCCCTTCAAAAAAAAAACAAAAACCCCAGCCACAGAAATGCTGACGCGTGGATGCCTATTGGTCTCGGTTGGTGCCACCAACCGGGACCAAAGGGTCTCCTGCCTGGGCTCTGCGCACTGCCCACGTGGAGGCCCATCAGTCCCGGTTCTGGATTGAACCGGGACTAAAGGGTCGGGGCATTAGTACCGACACTTTAGTCCCGGTTCAGGAACCGGGACTAAAGGCCCTTACGAACCGGGACTATAGGCCCTTTTTCTACCAGTGTACTGATGTGCCATGAGTGCTGAGTTGGAATGGCTGCATGTTGTGATGAGGTGGATAGACTGCATGTCAAGAAAAATAGGATAGTGGGGATGAACTATTTAGATACTCCCTCCATTTACTTAGAGCATCTCCAACAGGCGCGCCAAACTAGCGCCGCGCCGCAAAATCCCCCCTTTTAGCGCGCGCAACCGGAATAGTTGCTCCAGCGGGCGTGCGAAAACCGCGCGCGCGGCATACGTAGTCCAGCGCGCGGGCCGAAACGCAATCGTGCGTCGCTTATTTGCTGCGCCCGCTCCCGCGCGCTGGACTCCGCCGCGCTCGCTCGCACCTCCCACCCCCCATCCAGCCGCGCTGCCGCCGCCGACCGCGCCACCCGGCGACCGTTCCGGCGCTTCCCCGGCCTATCCCCGGTCACCACTGATGAGTAAGATTGCAAATGGGGAGTTGCCACCGGTGCAGTTTGTAGCAAATGGCCGTACATACAACTATGGCTATTATCTAGCGGATGGCATCTATCCAAAGTGGCAAACGTCTGTCAAGCCGTTGAAAAAGCCAGAAGGTAAGAAAAATCTTGATTTCCACAATGCTCTGGCGGCGGTTAGAAAAGATGTGGAGAGAGCTTTTGGGATTTTGCAAGCCCAATTTGCTATTGTGAGAGGACTGGTTAGATTTTGGGATCAAAAGATGCTTTGATACATAATGCACGCTTGTGTGATCATGCACAACATGATCATCGAGAATGAGCGTGGCCAAGATGTAGACTACTCTCAGTATGAGCTCTTGGGATATCCCGTGCGAGTGCGACGGAGGGCTGAAAGGGTGGCCCATTTTGTTGCCTCCTATCATGCCATTCGACGTCCTGCAGCGCATAATGATCTTCAGAAGGATCTCATTGAGGAGTGGTGGGCATGGAATGGACGACAAAGAGCATCATGATTTGTGGGTTCGTTATTGTATTGTTGAACTATTTGTTGTGTTTAATTGCACTATTTGTTGTATTGAACGATAAACTTTTTGTTTGAGTTGTAATAAACGAAATTGAACTATTTATTTTTGTTTGTTTTTGATTTTTTTCTTTTGTTTTCGAATGCATATGTTGTTTGTGCGAGTCGCGCGCTCTGCATTTTGGTGCGCTGCTGGAGTGGCGCGTGCGCTGCATTTTAGCGCGGCTGCTGGAGCCAGCGCTGCGCGCCGCGTCAAACCAGGCGATGCGCACGTGGCATATCTGTTTTTTGCGCGCGGCGCGACCGGCGCCTGTTGGAGATGCTCTTATAGAAGACCACTATGAAAAATACACTTTGCATCTATACAAGGCCTCCAATAGTAATTGAGGCAAAAATAAATGATATTTTCTTAAACTAGCAACCTATTTAATACTTGCATGCATGCCGTCAGAATAATACTTCAATCAGCTTTCTATCCCTCCTTGCATACATGCAGTGTATTAATGATTCCATTTAAATTTGATTTACAAAGCAAGACATTAAATTTTATCTTGTATCTGTAATATGAATTTGTGGTCTTTTATATAAAAATGGAGGAAGTATATAGATACGGTATGGTCTTGGAGTGTCGACCGGGATAACCAAAAAAACGTCACTCTCCTTGCATTTGTTCTTGCCGACTGTACTTGCTTGTAAACACTATGGTGATTAGTTTGGTCATTACTTTGAAGCTATGGTATTTTTTTATTTTTATTTTTGCTTTCAACTTGTCGGTCGAGCTGTGGATCTTACCTACATTTTCGTAATCTAGGATGGGAAGAGGGAGATTAAATTCATGACCTACAACGTCTGGTCCCGCGAGGACGTTGTCGTCTACAAGAGGATGAAGGCCATCGGTGTGACCTCGTTCGAGAACATTCGCTGGACGTAATCTTCTTCCAGGTAATAAAAACTCACGGTTATTGTTCATGTGCTAGTATTGATTCATGTGCTAAATTCCATTCTCAGAGTTCATTTAGATGTTTGTGGGATCCATGGCCAGGAGATCACGCCGTACATCCACTCGATCTTCGAGAGTTTTGCATGGTGGGAGGGCTACCACTGCTCACCAGTGCCCACAGAAGGACAATTCTGCCTGATGGTACTGGTACATACTACTATCAGTCCAGTTGCCAGTCCTAGAAATTGTTTCAGTGAATTAACGCAGAAGCTCATTTGTCGCTTGCAGCTGAGCAAGCTTCCATTGGAGAGCTACGCGCGCTGGAATTTCTGCACTTCGCCTACAGGCAAGTGCTACCTGGAGGCCGACATTACCCCTCGGTCAATGAAGCCAATCCGCATCGCCGGCCCAGCTCGAGTGCCCCGAGCCGCCGGTGTCGATGCACCTCCGGGAGCGGCACATGCAGGCCAAGTATGCTGTCTCCGCGCTGAACAGCGCAGACAACGTCGTGCTGGGTGGCGACATGAGCTGGGATGATGACGCGGATCTGCCATTCCCGAGTTATTTACCCAAAACCACCACATTATGGGATAGGGTAACAGATCAGTACCACATTTGAGGCAGGGCATAAAAAACCATCAACAATGAGGCTAATATGTAACGCAAAGCACTAACGCTGTGTTTTTGGCCCAGAAAATAGCGAATCCGACAGGTGGGTCCCGCCTGTCGGGCCGACGTGGCGCGTGTTGACGGACGCCGTTAGACGGCCGTTTGCTGAGGTGGCCGAAGGCCCCATCTGTCAGCCTCTCTCTGATTCCTCCCTCTCCCCTAGGCACCTTCTCCACCAACACGACACAGCCAGCCAAATCCGCCGCCGCCGCTGGAGACTTACCCCGGCGAGCCACCCCACCCCGACGAGCCTCCCCGCTGCCCCAGCCACTGGCCCGCGTGGATCCAACCCCATACACACCCCCAGTCCTTGTTCCGCCTGGATCCGGCGAGGATCCACCCCGTCGCCCAAATTGTAGTGGATCTCGTCGGAGCTCAGGGTGCGGCAGCTGAACCTTGCGCGAGACGACGGGGACTCGGGGATGCGCACGCAAGCCGCAGTGCGCTCGGGCGGCGCGGACAGCAAGACTTGGAGATGCCGCAAATCATGACTTCACCATCAACGGCGGACGGCGGGGCGGTTTCTCGCGGACAGCCATGCTAAAGGAAGTGTGGCTTCGATTGGATGCAATTTAGAGCTTCGTGAGGAAGAGGAGGATCCGAGGAAGGTAGGTGGAGGCTGGGATACGCCGGAGTGGAAGATAGTGCAGCGGCGCTCTTCACCGGAGACGGAGAAGAAAGAGCGCGTGTTGACGGAGCTCGTACAGGCGGTTGGTGGCTCCCCTGTATATGGGAGAAGGAGAAGCTAATCTTATCCTTTGAATATTTTATGTTTTCATCCTTCACGTTTCTCTTATTTACAAAAAAGCCCCATTATCCTCTCGCCGTCTAACGGCATCCGTCAACACGCGCCACGTCAGCCTGACATGCGGGACTCACCTATCGGATTCGCTGTTTTATGGGCTAGAACACAGCGTCGGTGCTCCGCGTTACAGATTAGCCTCATTATTGGTGGTTTTTTGTGCCCTGCCTCAAATGTGGTACTGATATGTTACCCTAGCCTATAATGTGGTGGTTTTGGGTAAATAACTCGCCATTCCCTCTCCCCGCAGGCTGGTGCGACGCCTGGGCGGAACTGAAACATGAGACTGGGACTTACAACAGTTGGACTTACGATAGTTTCTGGGTGGAAAAGCTCGGAGAGTTCAAGCCACAAAGTCCCTGACTCATGGATGAAGAAGCGGTCAGATAGATTTGTGTGCAAGCTACAAGACTACACACTGATAACCATCGGTCTGATCGATAGGAATGAGTACAGGAGTCGCAGCCTCCATTACCCGAGGATAATGCCGAGTTGTCACCGCGGGTTGGTTCTGACCATTGTTCCCAATGAGCTCTCGTAAGTGAACAATGATCTTCAGGGGATAAAAAGGTGCACAATGATCTTCAGGGGAAAAAGGTGCACGATGAAAGATATGTGCACTACTTGATGTGGATATCTGATGAGTGATGACATTGCTTGATTTTTTGTCTCGGAATCAGCATATTGGCATCAATCAGAATGTTATCATTTCAATAAATCAGGCAGGCGATGCTTTCTACGTGGTCCATACATGCATGCACTTTCATTTAGGCCCCGATTCATATTTGTTGTTGAGTCTGAGCTATCTCTTGTATGGACTTTGCTAGACACACGGACGAAGTTTTACGGGTTTCACGGACTGTTACACATGGCATCATTTGATTGGGATTAAAGGGAGGAAGGGCCCCATCCTCCCTGAAAATCAGGGGACAAAGAAGTTAATTAGCACTAAGGCCTCCGTAAAAGCCGGTTGTTTGCCCGTGAGTGTAGGATTACTGCTCTTGTATAGCCGATCGACTCCATGGAAGTTGTGCCGTTAGGAGTGACTGTTCATTAAAAATATATGAAGGCTAAGATTATGCCCCACATATCCAAGACACAAATTACTGATGATGATGAAGCTCATGTGAGTTGCTGTATGTGGCACTCGCACCGCACAAATCACAACCTTTTTATAAACTTTCAGTCCATGCCTACAAGCCTTGACTTCCTGTCTCAGAAAAGAAATACAGCCACTCTTTTTTGAAGTTATGCAGATATTGCTTCCTAGTTTCCACCTGCTACGCACAAAATAGAGGATCAAAAACGCACGAACTCCTATTCGGCGTTTCAGCCGCCAGGGAATATCCATGGGCCCACGCGCTGGCGCTGGTGGGCCGGCCCATGTACACATTCACATGTGAGAAAAAAACAGGAAAATCGCAACAAATGAGGAAAACTCGTGAATTCAACAAAGTTCACTGATTTTGAAAATAAGTTCATGAACTTGAAAAAATATATTAATTTAAAAACAAACTTCATCATATTTGAAAAAGTTCATCAAATTTTAAAAGGTTAATTAATTGTTTTTAAAAGACCATTAAATTTGAAAAGAAAAGTTCTCTATGTTGAAAAAGGTTCATCAATTCTGAAAAAAACTTCATCGAATTTGAAAATAGTTCACCCATTTAAAAAAGGTAAATCCATTTTGAAAAAAATCACCAATTTTGCAAAACTTTCTAAAAAATCCATCAATTTTGAAAACAGTTCATCAAATTCTGTAAACATTCACAAATTTGAAAAGGTTAATCATTTTTTGAAAAGTTCACGAAATTTAAGTAAATAAAAAAGAAACAGAATACAAAGAAAAATATTAAAAAGGAAAAAAAGGAAAAAAAGAAGATAAGGGAGAAGATAACACGCGTTGTTGTCGAGTGGTTAGTGCAGTGTATCAGTGGTCGAGTGTTTAGATCCCTGGTTCGACTCTGCATACGCGCACTAGTTTTTTCTTTTTTGAACAGAAAAAAAAAGCTATATTGGCCGACTCAGTTTGGAGGGCCGCAGGCGCCCGTTTAAAAATACATAGTAATGGATGCCTGAAGCACCAAATAGGATATGTCCCCAAAACGTGCGGGACATGTGCCTTCCTTGGTTTTCTTCAGTTGGAGCTAATAAGTTGTACATGGGCTTGGCCCCTCTCCAGATTCTATTTTATTTTTGTAGAAATTTGTGATATTTCTAAATACTAATAGACTAATTTTTTTTCATAAATATAATGAATATTAGTGATATTTGCAATGATTTGGGATTTTCTAAAAGTGTTTGAAAGACATTTCTCATTTTTTTAACTTATGCCAAATTTACAAATGTTCAAGACATTTTTCAAAAGTCCTTAATGGAAAAATCATGGAATAAAACTATTTTTGAAATAGGAAAACTGTTTGAATTTTGGATCAATGTTTGCAAATTTCAAAAAACATTCCACAGTTTTCGGAAAAGTTCATGATTCTTAGAAAATATTTACATTTTAAATATTCATAAATTTCAAAATGATCACTATTTTTAAATAGAATTAAAGAAATGTTCACTCAAAATAAAAGTTATTCGCAAATATTAATATATTTCACAAGTTTTGAGAATTGTTCATGAGTTTAAAAAAGAGTCATCAATTTAAGAGAACTTTCATAAGTGTTTTTTCTTCTCAATTTTATTAAATGTTCATGGTTTTTCAAAAAATAACATGAGTTTAAAGATTCAAAATATTCACATAGTTTAAAAAGGTTCACTTATTTTGGAAAATTGATTGCAGTTTTAGAAAATATTCAAAATTTTCACAAAAAAGAACATGAGTTTAAAAAATCTCAATTTTAAAAAAATATTTATGAGATCGAAGTTGCTCATGATTTCTCTAATACCAATCAAAATATGTTCACAAAAAATGAAATTTGGGGAATTTTTCTGAAGTTTTAGAAAATATTCAGAGCAATTTATAAAATGTTCATGACTACAATTTTTTTTTTTGAAATTTTAACCTTTCAGAAATTTAAATTTTCAAAAAGTTTTTAAGAGCACGTGGGATTAAAAAATCTTCATAAAAATTAAAAAAATGCAGGTATAAAAAATCTTACAAATTTTGAGAAATAGTCAGGCGTTTAAAAAATTATTCAAAAATTTCAGAATACTCATGAGTTTTAAATGAGGGTTTTCTAATTTCACACTTCTAGTTTCTTAGTTTTGCTCAGTTGTACCCGACCCTATAACATTGCTCACTTTTCCCCTCTTCCAAACAGGTGAGCCTTGTAAATGCCCAAATTGAGCATTTCCATCGGGTCAAGCCCGTTGACCGTTACTTGGATGAGTTACTGAGGAGTGGGATGGTATAAAATGCTGAAAGGTGGGGTTGCTTATAAGAGGGCTTCTTTGGACAGGTGGGACCGGCCTAGGGCTAGGTCAGTCATGAGGCCTCTCTCTCTCTCATTTTGCATTGCGAGACCCCGACCAGCCAACTACCAGCCAACCTCATGAAGCTTCTTGGCCACTCCTTTAATTACTGCATCTGCCCAGAGGCCTAGGAGTACGCTCCTGTTCTTTCAGCCGCTGCATGTTTGCATGCGCCCAGAGACCCGCGCGAGCTTGCCATGCAGGTCATGCTGGCCCGCCGCCCCGTGACCCACCAGCTCCCATGCATCACGCACCATCGCATCATATTCCGAGTGCCTCGTCCACATTTCTTCCAACCTGGATTTGCGCTGAATTGCCAGTTTGTCCGACGCCTCATCTCGGATCCGTATGACAAGTGCAATATGGTCCGATTCTTCCGTTAAAACATGCTCAACACATGATCCAGAGAACAAATGCATAAAATAACTAATGCATGTTGCACGATCGATCTAGCCCAACTTGTATTGAGGGAGTCCTGGATTAGGGAGTCTCCGGACAGCCGGACTATCTTCATTGGCCGGACTGTTAGACTATGAAGATACAAGATTGAAGACTTCGTCTTGTGTCCGGATGAGACTCCACTTGGCGTGGAAGGCAAGCTAGGCAATACGGATATGGATATCTCCTTATTTGTATCCGACCTTATGTAACCCTAAACCCTCTTCGGTGTCTATATAAATCAAAAGGTTTTAGTCCGTAGGACAACAACCATAACATACAATCATATCATAGGCTAGCTTCTAGGGTTTAGTCTTTCTGATCTCGTGGTAGATCTACTCTTGTACTATCCATATCATCAATATCAATCAAGCAGGATGTAGGATTTTACCTACATCAAGAGGGCCCGAATCTGGGTAAAACATCGTGTCCCCTGCCTCCTGTTACCATCCGGTCTAGACGCACAGTTCGGGACCCCCTACCCGAGATCCGCCGATTTTGACACCGACATTGATGTTTTCATTGAGAGTTCCTCGATGTCGTCACCGTTAGGCTTGATGGCTCCTACTATCATCGATAGCGATGCGGTCCAGGGTGAGACTTTTCTTCCCGGACAAATCTTCGTATTCGGCGGCTTTGCACTGCGGGCTAATTCGCTTGGCCATCTGGAGCAGATTGAAAGCTACGCCCCTGACCATCAGGTCAGGTTCGGAAGTTTGAACTACATGGTTGACATCCGCGGAGACTTGATCTTCGACGGATTCGAGCCACAACCGGGTGCGCCGCACTGTCACGATGGGTATGACCTAGCTCTGCCGCTGAACAGTACCCCAGCGGTCGCGCCCGCATCAGCTCCGACCCTTAGCTCGGAGCCAACTGCGCTAATCGAGGACGGGTGGTTAGACACCACCTCAGGGGCTGTAGTCTCAACGACGATCGAGGTGAACACCAGCCTAATCCTCTGCGCAGACCGTGACCCCAAGGTGCCGGACTCTTTTTCTGACTCCGAACCGCCCGCTCCCCGGCCAATCGAATCCGATTGGGCGCCGATCATGGAATTCACCGCCGCGGATATCTTTCAGCGCTCGCCCTTCGGCGACACTCTGAATTCACCGAGGTCTCTCTCTTTGTCAGGAGAGCCCTGGCCGGATTATGGCCAACAGGATTGGAATGCGGACGATGAAGAAATTCGACGCCCACCCACCACCCACTTAATAGCCACTGTCGATGACTCAACCGACATGCTCGACTTCGACCCCGAAAACATCGACGGTATGGACGACGATGCGGGAGGCGAAGAGGAACCACCGCCCACAGGGCGCTGAACGTCCACCTCATCATATGACGTATACATGATGGACACACCAAAAGAAGACGACGACGAGGAACAGAAGGACGCTCGGGGAGATGATCTCCATGCCATTAAGTATTTACCCCTCAAACTCAAAGGGCCAGCTCGGCACTGACTTAAGAGCCTCCCCGAAAGCTCCATTGGAAGTTGGGAAGAGCTCGAAGACGCCTTCCGGGCAAATTTTCAAGGGACTTATGTCCGACCTCCAGACGCAGATGATTTGAGTCATATAACTCAACAGCCCGGAGAGTCAGCCCGAAAGTTTTAGAACAGGTTTCTTACTAGAAAGAACCAAATTATCGACTGTCCGGACGCCGAAGCCTTGGCAGCGTTTAAGCATAGCGTCCGTGATGAATGGCTTGCTAGACACCTCGGCCAAGAAAAGCCGAGAACAATGGCAGCATTAACAAGCCTCATGACCCGCTTTTGCGTGGGCGAGGATAGCTGGCTAGCCAGATGCAGCACTAGCGACCCCAGTACGTCCGAAGTTAGAGATGGAAATGAGAAATCACGACGCAATAGCAATAACAAATACCGGAATAAAAAAGACAACACGAAGAGCACGACAGTAAATACCGAATTCAAAAGCTCTCGGCCAGGTCAGCAAAAGCCTCCCTCTACAGGCGCCAGAGACGAATGGTCCAACCTAAACAAAATTCTGGACCAAATATTTCAGATCCATAGCACCCCTGGTAAACCCGCTAATCATACATACAGAGAATGTTGGGTCTTCAAGCAGTCAGGCAATCTCAACACCGTACACAAGGGGGAGGATACACCAAGCAAAGACGAGGATGAGCCTCTCAAGAAAGACACTGGGGAACAAAAGAAATTTTCACCAGAAGTCAAAACAGTAAACGTGTTACACGTGATCAAGGTAAGAAACAAAACGGCACTCCCAGAAAAATATGCCCAAGGGCCTATCACCGCAGAGTCCTACCACTGGTCGTCTCAACCGATCACTTGCGACCATCGTGATTACTCAGCAAGTATCCGGCGTGTAGGATGGGCTGCCCTGGTATTAGACCCAATAATTGACGGATACCACTTCACACGAGTCCTGATGGACGGTGGCAGCAGTCTAAACCTGATATACCAGGATACAATCCGCGAAATGAGGATAGACCCAACAAAAATTTGCCAAAGCAATACTACCTTTAAAGGAGTAACGCCAGGCCCAGGGGCTCATTGCACGGGCTCCCTGCTACTAAAGGTTATATTCGGCTTCCCCGATAACTTTCGTAGCGAACATTTAACCTTTCACATCGCTCCGTTCTAAAGTGGCTATCAAGCACTATTCGGACGCGAAGCTTTCGTTCGCTTTAATGCAATACCGCACTACGCTTCCCTCACACTCAAGATGCTCGGCCCACGTGGCATCATTACAGTGAACGAAAGTATTAAGCGATCTTTGCGCGCCGAAGAGAGTGCGGCTGCCTTGGCAGCCGCACACTAAAAACGGCCTGACCAACTAAAGCATTTAACAGGTCGTTAAGACCTCAGACACGGTTAGACAAGTCCGGCGCAGCTATATGTAATTCATACCGGATCAATGGTCACACCCCTATTACAAATACAAGCGGCTCAACGCGCGCAGACAAGTGGAAATTTTTACTCATCTTGAATTATACATGGTTTCTTTAAAAACTATCTTTTTGCACGACAACTTTTTCACCTAACTTCCTCTCTTTTACAGATGATCATCGTGCTACACCCGTCCAGGATACGGCACAACGGAGACACAAGAGCAGACGTGCAGCAGGGACCCGCTCCAAGGATTTTTTTTTAGATTAAGACCCTGCGTAAACCCTTTTTACTGTCTCTTGTTGATACACATTGACCGAATTCTCAGCACAGTTGAGAAGGATGCTGACGTCTTGGCATGTGGCCACGTCAGAATAATGCACGTACCTGGACACAAGGGGCTTCTTACAAAGGGCACTATTTAGGCCCGGTTTATACCATAAAGACCGAATACCTTAGGGAGTGTTCGGCGTCGTGAGTTTGGCCTTATATGCAGCAGCTCCGAATCATTGTCTTTGGTCAAATGTTGGGTTTTCCCGGCTCCTGTGTTTTAGTGCCTTACGTTCCGCTTTATCGGCTAAGGTAGCACCAGGAGAACTACTGCGATTGTGCCCTGATTCATCCGGACGAGCACCTCAGTAGAGAAAGTCGAAAACTGACTGTCATGATATAGCATGAGACTGGTCAACCACTCGTTGACCTGTCGGAATGTTAGAATTCCTCCGCCTTAACAAAGGGCCGTTTTCCGGCCAGGCATGTACGCACCCCGCGATTGGGAGAGTGTGGAGCCACCAGGGGCTATCTAGTAGCCCCACTGTCAAACTTCTATGGCTAAGTGAAAGTGTTAAAGCATTATAGTCCGGTTGCCTCGTTCGCTACGCTATCACCTCCTTAATAGGACCAAGACGTTGGGTTAAGTGTGCACACGCGTTTTTCGCGAGCACCTCCGCATTATATGCGTGGGGTTGAAGCCGACGGCTGCAATCTTTCAGGTTATACACATGTATACATAAACGGCCGCACAAGAGGCATCATACTACTTCCAGGCAAAAGTATAAACATAGCCTTATAAAACTTCATAAAAGCATTGTGTTTACAATGAGAATACATATCACTCGAACATAATATTCTTCGAGCACTGGGCCTCTATCAAACGAGCACCCTCGAGAACCTCCTCGAAATAGTGCTCGGCAGCCACTCGGCGTATGGCCGAACCCTGCGCCGCAATAGTGGTAGCATCCATCTCCGCCCAGTATGCTTTAACACGGGCAAGGGCCATCTGCGAGCCTTCTATGCACGCCGACCTCTTCATCACATTAATGTGCGGCACCGCACCAAGGAACTGCTGCACTAAGCTGAAATAGCTGTTCGGTTTTGGCTTTTCCGGCCATATCCGATCCACAACAGACCTCATGGCGAATCCGGACAATCTATTCAATTCGGGCCATTCGGCTAGCTGGTCAGTCAATGAAAGAGGATGCTCTGGAACGTTGAATTGCGACTAGAACAGCTTGTCCACTTCACGATCTGGCTGACCTTGGAAGTACTTGGCCGCATCGGCAGCAGTCGCCGCCAAATCCATATACGCATCTGCCGAACTCCACAGCCGTTCTAGAGGGGCATACTGTGGATCTCCGAACTTCCTCCGTAACATGAAGGGTTTCCAAGCCACAATATCCCCGGCTTCCCGCAGCTCCTCCTTCTTCGCTCTCATAGCAGAACGGGTGTCTTTGTCCACCATCGTGGCTTTCTCAAGGTCCGTTGCCTTCGCTCGGTTTTCTTTTTCAAGGACCCGACAACGGTCGGCAGTGTCTTTTAATTCTACGGCCATCTTGGCCATCTTCTCTTGGCTCTCGCAAGGTGCGGCCTTCTCGGCTTTCAACTCTTCGGCCGCCTTCAAAGCAGCCGCATTACTAATCCTCGCTTGCTCCTTGGCTCGGGCAAGTTCTGCCCGCAAGGTTTCCATGGTGGCAGCTCCATCTGCAGTCACAACATATTAAAGATACTGGCATCATGCTGCTCTTACTATATGGCGTTCACCAGATAATAATACTTACCCTGTGCCTCGTCAAGCCTCTTGTTAACAAGCTCGATGTCGGCGTCTGCCGCATCCAGTTGTCGTTTTAATTTGGCAAACTCACAAGTCCGGCTAGCCACCGGAGCTTCCACCACCTGCACATAGGGGCAGTCTGGTTATTGCCTGGGAATATGATCCTCTGTTCGCTGCCGTTCTCGACGACAACCAGAGTCTCAGGGGCTACTATCTACACAGGGCACACCTAACATGTGCAGTATTATCACATATTATCTCACGTACCTCAAAGCATGTCAGTAGACTCATAAAGGCTTCATGTAATCCGCTTTCGGCGGACGAAATTCTCTCCATCACCGTACCCATCAGCGTATGGTGTTCTTCTGAGATGGCCGCTCGCCCCACTAACTCCCTCAGAACGTCCGACCGCATACCAGACGGTGCCAGACTCTTTTGTCTGCTCTCTTCGGGAGCCGGACGCTGGGGACTTCTGGGGTCTATGGGATTATCTTTTGGCCTCACCGGATCCGGAGAGGCCCTCCGTGACGACACTTTGGGGTCGCCCGCTTCTTGAGCGGAGGAGTCTGGGGGAGGCGTTTCACTCTTCATCATCTCTGGAAGAAGATCCCCCGAAGACGAGCTCAGCTGAGAGGGGCTAAGGCCCGAATTGCAAGATATATGCGGTGGTTATTTTCTCAGAAAAAAGATAGCATACCTTTACTATTAAAGTATTTTGGATCACTTACGACTCGTTGGAGGGCTGATCCCCCCGCGGACTTTGTGCGGCAAAAGCACCCCCGAGGTAAGACCCTCTGTGGGAGACTTCTTCTCCCATTTGGAGGCTTTGGCTTCCGAATCCTCGGAAGCAGTCCTTTTCCTCCCCCGGTTATCCTCCTTCATGGAGACGCTCATTCCCTCGGTTGGAACAGGCAGCGATGTGGGTCGCGTCCGCCCGTATTATCCCCCTCCCCCAGTATCTTCCTTCAAGGGCTCCGGGCAAGGTGCGACCTGGAGCATCTTTTCCAATACCGGATTGTCCAAACCCTCAGGGAGGGGGGCCGAACACCAAATCAACTTCGCCTTTGTTATCCAGTCCTGGTCAAAAAGCGAACTCTCAGAAATAACTTTGTAACAAATGAGAGATAGTATGTTCAGCTAGAAGATTCCTTACCTGTTCGGCGGCGCGGTTACTGCTCAGGCCCACGTCCTCGGTGATTTCCGGACACTCTACCTGAGGTCCTAAGAATGACTCGTACATCTCGTGCGTCAGGCCAAGGAAATTTTGAATGACACGCGGTCCCTCGGGATTGAACTCCCACAAGCGAAGGGGCCGGCGTTTGCAAGGCTGGACTTGACGAAACCAGCATAACTTGTATTACCACGCAAACCAATAAAATCTCCATTGAAGAGATCTCGAATGCGGCTTTGCATATAGGCACGTCCTTGGCTGGACCCCAGCTCAGACCTCTGCTGATCCATGACATCAGTTGTGGTGGAGGCCCGAGCGGAAAACTGGGGCGGCCGCCCACTTGGCACTTCTAGGAGCCGTGATGTAGAACCACTCATGTTGCCACAATTCAGACACCTCTGGAATGGAACCTTTGGGCCATGGAGCTCCTGTCATCTTGCATATTGAGGCACCCCCACACGTTGCATGTTGCCCCTCGATAATCTTCGGCTTTACTTCAAAGGTCTTGAGCCACAGGCCAAAGTGAGGGGTAACCCGGAGGAAGGCCTCACACACGACAATAAATGTCGTGATATGAAGAAAGGAGTCCGGAGCTAGATCATGGAAATCTAGCCCGTAATAAAACATCAAACCCCTGACGAAAGGATCCAGAGCAAGGCCTAGACCTCGGAGGAAGTGGGAGACGAACACGACGTTCTCGTTGGGTTCGGGGGAGGGGACGGCCTGCCCTCGGCAGGCAGCCGATGCAAAACCTCGGCGGTCAGATATCTGGCCTCCCTCAACTTTTTGATGTCTTCTTCGTGACGGAGGAAGGCACCCATCGGCCTTGAAGGCTAGATCCGGACATGACTGAAGGTTCGGAGCACCTGACCTGAACTTTGGGCGTTTGAGCTTGAGGTGGGGGAAGGATTCGATTGAGCACGGGAGGGAAAAATAAAAGCCTTGTCCCTTTATAAAGAGGGTGAATATCAAGCGTCCTCTCCGTGGCCGTTTGGACTTGCCTATAGTCTAGGAGTCCTAGAAGCGGTTGGGTTACCCACGCCCGTATTGATGAGAATCCCGGAATAAGGGGACACGATCTCTGCTTCGACGAGACGTGCCAAGGAAACCGCCTCGCATGACACGCTGAGGTGGGACAATAAAACGATTCGAATAAAGGCTTGGCCGTGGTGCGATGTCACACTACGGAATACGTCAGCAGATTAGATTTGTGTAAATATTATTCTCTCTATGGCAATATGTGGAAACTTATTTTGCAGAGCCGGACACTATCTTTGTGTTCAAAATCTTCTATGAAGTACTTGGAGGAGGAACCCGCCTTGCAATGCCGAAGACAATCTGCGCGCCGGACTCGTCGTCATTGAAGCCTGGTTCAGGGGCTACTGAGGGAGTCCTGGATTAGGGGGTGTCCGGATGGCCGGACTATACCTTCAGCCGGACTCCTGGACTATGAAGATACAAGATTGAAGACTTCGTCCCGTGTCCGGAAGGGACTTTCCTTGGCGTGGAAGGCAAGCTTGGCGATATGGATATGATAGATCTCCTACCATTGTAACCGACTTTGTGTAACCCTAACCCTCTCCGGTGTCTATATAAACCGGAGGTTTTAGTCCGTAGGACAACATACAGAACAACAATCATATACCATAGGCTAGCTTCTAGGTTTAGCCTCTCCGATCTCGTGGTAGATCTACTCTTGTACTAACCCATATCATCAATATTAATCAAGCAGGACGTAGGGTTTTACCTCCATCAAGAGGGCCCAAACCTGGGTAAAACTTCGTGTCCCTTGCCCTGTTACCATCCGGCCTAGACGCACAGTTCGGGACCCCCTACCCGAGATCCGCCGGTTTTGACACCGACAGCAGGCGTGCCACAGTACGGCGCGAGATCTCCGCCCGGCGCGACACTGTTGCCATGCCGGCCCTGACGTCAGCCCAGAGGGCGGAGTCCTGTGCCCACGACGGCCTGCCGGTACGACCCAGGGACGACGGGTCCCACCAGTCGGCGGGCGTACGAAGACGGCGAGAGCGCCACCAGTCGGCCCAGTTGGGGAGTCGGCCCAGGGAGTCGGCCGAGCCCTCCCCCGGGGCCCACGCGCCATTAATCAAGATGTGATGGAGAGTGGCAATAGTGATCGCCCGCCAGGCGGCGGGGCTGTCGCCACGACCCCATGATCAAGCCTGCATCATCAGAAGCACGGCTACAGTAATCAGCAGCCGGCAAGACCCGCCCGCGGCGGACGCGGCCTGTCGGCTCCGTACCAGGCCAGTCGGCGGGGAAGACAGAGGCCAGAGGCGCTGACGGCTGGGCCCACGTCTAGCCGGATTACCATTGTACCCCTGGAGGGGTAGGCCTATATAAACCCCAGGGCACCCATGCAAAAGGTTGGAACCCATTAGCTCTAGACCAGATCATATAGGAGGGAGAGAGCTAGCCTTGCCCTCTCCTACCACCAGGAAACAGCTCAAGGAGCAATCGTGTAAACACTTTGCCATATTGATCATGCGGAGACCCCCGCAAAGCAGCAGTAGGGGTATTATCTCCCTGGAGAGCCCTGAAGCTGGGTAAGATTCGCCGGCGTGCATGTCTTCGCCTCATCCTGTTTCCAGGCATCGGCGACGTTCTACTCGCCCCCACCATGATAAGCCATCCTTTGGCATATGTCGCACCTAACCCCCGACATTTGGCGCCCACCGTGGGGCCTGGTGCACCGCCGTCCGGAGACTTGTTCTGGATGGGAACCCTTTTCCTCCCTGGCGAGCGCAGCCAGCCAAGCACGCCAGGCGGGGTTTGGGCCGACGCGCTGCGCGGCGTTGAGATCGCCTGTGTAGCCAGCTGCCTGGCCGAACTTGTCGGCGAGGTTCGCCTCTCCGACGAACCTGCATCCAACGCAGGCACGGGCGGCTCCGAGAGCCTCCTCGCGAGCCTCCTCGATCAACTCCACGTTTCCAGCGAGCCTGCTGTAGACTTGGAGTCTGTAGGCTCCACCGACCCGACGCTGGTCGACTCCGACACCGTGTCGCTCGACGTGTTCCCCACCAATGTGGTGGTCTACGACGAACCTCTCCCTCATGCGGAGAGCAACGGAAGCACTGTCACCGAGGTGCTCGTCATCAGTCATGACGAGCTCCCCGGCGGAGGAGCACACGACTCACTCGGCGCGGCGCTACAAGACCTAACTGCGCCCATTCTGGAAGACGCTGACGCAGAGACGTTGGAGGCGCGCCGCCTTCAGCTCGTTGAAGGCGCGAAGAAGCTGGCCAGCATGAGACGCTTGTCAGAAGCGTACCAGCGGGAGATGGATCGCACCGTCGGTGGCTCGCCGGCCCCGGCGGGGCCCAGCCGCCTTGGCGCGGTCCAGCAGTGCGGCGTAACCATCGCCAACCTGTTTGGGGCAAGCCACCCTATGCCGCAGCGGCAAAACGACGACCTTCGCCGAGATCAAGGCGCGACGTCTCGGACACCGACTGGCGGCGCCCAAGAAAGAAGAGACAAGGATCCGGCTGTCAGCCACAGTCGGACTCGCATTACCATAGAGCGCGACTGAGACAGCCGCCCGAGAGCAGTGGAACAACGGGACGACTGTCCGCCTCCCCCTCCTTGCAAGGAGAGGCGAGTCTCCCCGCCGCCTGTTGACCATCTGACTCTCAGCGACCGCCTTGGCCACCGAGAGGGGGTTGGAGAGAACGACGCCAGCCACCGGATCGACCGACTTCACCGATCCCTAGCGCTGGAAGAAGAAGACAAGCTGGGTCCGCCTTGTTTCGGGCCCCGCATTCGGGACGAGCCCTTTCCCAGAGGGTTCATGCTCCCAAGAGACACGCCCAAGTATACCGGCTCCGTGAAGCCGGAAGACTGGCTAGTCGACTACTCCACAGCTGTCAGCATAGCAAACGGCAACAAGCGTGTCGCCGTAAAGTATGTTCCGCTCATGCTCCAGGGCACGGCCCGGACATGGCTGAACAGCCTGAAGCCCCGCAGCATCAACAGCTGGGTCAATTTCACCGAAGCATTTGTCCGCAACTTCACCAGCACGTACAAGCGTCCTCCCAAGCCTCGTCAGCTCTCCTTGTGCGTGCAAGGCCCCGACGAGTCGACTCGCGATTAGCTCACGCGTTGGGCCGAGCTTCGGAACTCCTGCGAGGGCGTGCACGAGGTGCAGGCCATCGAGTACTTCACAGCCGGGTGTAGAGAAGGCACCCTCCTCAAGCACAAGCTCCTCTGCGACGAGCCAGAAACCCTCGACGAGCTGCTGATCATAGCAGACAAGTACGCCACGGCCGACTCCTCCATGAAGGCGGAGATTCAAATCAGCACAACTGGCAAAGTGGCCCCTCAAGCTCCAAGAACTCCGGCGGCAGACGCCAACCGGCGGCAACAGCAGGGCGACCACAAGCGCAAGGCCCCGCAGCCGGCTTCCAGCAGCCGGCAGGTCGCGACCGTTGAAGCCTAGTAGCCGGATGAGCAGCCTCCGCCCAAGCGACAGAAAGGCGGCAAGCCAAACTGGTTGTCGGCCTTCTCCTACTAGCAGACGCTGGATGGACCTTGCAAGTTCCATAGCGACGCGAAGCCGTCGAACCACACCACTCGGAAGTACCACTGGCTCACCAGGATCGCCAAGGGAGACGGCCTCCTGCCTCCCCCGCCTGCTGGGCAGCCGCCTCCGCCTCCGCCCCAGCAGTCGGCTGTCAGGCCATTCGGCGCAGTACAAGACGAATACCCTAAAGAACACGGAGCCTATGTGGTGTTTACCAGTATGGCTGATGATCAACGCAGCAGGCGGCTGCAGCGACAAGAGGTGAATGCGGTAGCATCAGAGACGCCAGAGTTCATGCACTGGTCCGAGAAGCCCATCAACTGGAGCAGGGCTGACCACCTAGGGGTGATGCCAAGTCCGGGCTCCTATGCCTTGGTCTTGGACGCCACCCTTGCTATGGATAGACGAGCCGCGCGTTTCTCGCGGGTTCTGATAGACGGAGGCAGCAGCATCAATATCCTGTACAAGGACACCATGGAGAAGTTAGGAATCAAGCAAAGACAGCTTCAGAATAGCCGGACTGTGTTCCACGGCATTGTTCCTGGGCTTTCCTGCTCACCAATTGGCAAGATCCTGATGGATGTCCTCTTTGGAGACAAAGATCACTTCCGCCGAGAGTCTGTTTGGTTTGAGGTGGTGGACCTCGAGAGCCCATACCATGCGCTACTCGGCCGACCCGCCTTGGCCAAGTTCATGGCAGTCCCCCACTACGCCTACCTTAAGATGAATATGCCCAGTTCCAGGGGAATTCTGACTGTAGCCGGCGACTACCGGAAGTCGTCTGCCTGTGCGGCTGAGAGCAGTCGGCTGGCCGAGTCCCTGGTAATCGCGGCCGAGAAGCGGCTCCTTGAGCGTGTTGTGGCGATGGCCGGCAAGCAGCCTGAGGTATTGCCCAACCCAAAGGAGTCGGAGGCTGAGGGTTCGTTCAAGCCGGCCAAAGAGATAAATAAGATACCCTTGGATCCGGAGCACCCAGAGAGGTACGCCGTCGTAGGTACAAACCTCGACAGCAAATAGGAAGGCGAGCTCGTCGATTTCCTCCGTGAGAATCGGGACATCTTCGCATGGTCCCCCAAAGACATGCCAGGTGTACCGCCGGAATTCGCCGAGCACAAGTTACATGTCCGATCTGATGCAAAGCCGGTCAGGCAGCCCCTGCGCCGCCTATCAGAAGAGAAGAGAAGAGTTGTCGGAGAAGAGATAGCCCGACTCCTAGCAGCCGGCTTCATTATGGAAGTGTTCTTTCCAGAATGGCTAGCAAATCCGGTCCTGGTACTGAAGAAGAACAAGCAGTGGCGAATGTGTATTGACTACACGAGCCTCAACAAGGCCTGCCCCAAGGACCCATTTGCTCTACCAAGAATCGATCAGGTGATAGACTCCACAGCCGGATGTGAGCTGTTGAGTTTTTTGGATGCATACTCAGGATATCACCAGATCAAGCTGAACCCGGCTGACAGACTGAAGACCGCCTTCATTACACCGTTTGGAGCCTTCTGCTACCTCACCATGACGTTCGGCTTGAGGAATGCCGGCGCCACCTTTCAGCGTTGCATGCAGAAGTGCCTCCTCAAGCAGCTCGGCAAGAACGTCCATGTCTACGTAGACGACGTGGTGGTGAAGACGGAAAAGCGTGGAACACTGCTGGAAGACCTCAAGGAGACCTTTGAGAACCTACGCCGATTCCAGATCAAGCTCAATCCCGAGAAGTGTGTCTTCGGAGTACCAGCCGGCCAGCTCCTTGGCTTCCTGGTCTCTGAACGCGGCATAGAATGCAACCCAGTAAAGATCAAGGCCATTGAGAGAATGGAGGTACCCAGCCGACTGCTGGATGTGCAAAGGTTCACCGGCTGCTTGGCGTCCATTAGCCGATTCATCAGTCGGCTGGGCGAGAAAGCTCTCCCCTTATACCAACTCATGAAGAAGACCACTTTTTTCGAGTGGAACCATAAGGCAAACGAAGCTTTTCTCCAGTTGAAGAAGATGCTGACTACTCCACCCGTCCTGGCGGCTCCGACTCCCAAGGAACCTATGCTCCTGTACATCGCCGCCACCAGCCGGGTGGTCAGCACGGTCATTGTAGTGGAACGCAAGGAGGAAGGCAAGGCACTACCTATCCAGAGACCGGTATATTACCTGAGCGAAGTACTGTCGACCTCCAAGCAGAACTACCCCCACTACCAGAAGATGTGCTATGATGTACACTTTACGGCCAAGAAATTGAAGCCTTACTTTCAAGAGCATCCAATCACGGTGGTCTGCATGGCCCCGCTTGCCGAGATCATTGGTAGCCGAGATGCTTCTAGCCGAGTGGCCAAGTGGGCCATAGAGCTGGCTCCCTACACCATCCACTACCAGCCCCGCACCGCTATCAAGTCACAAGAACTGGTCGACTTCCTCGTCGACTGGGCCGAGACCCAGTACCTACCTCCAGCGCCTGACTCCACCCATTGGCGGATGCATTTCGACGGCTCCAAGATGCGCACCGGCTTGGGAGCCGGCGTCGTCCTCACCTCTCCTAAAGGCGACAAGCTCAAATACGCACTGCAAATCCATTTTGCCACCTCCAACAACGTCGCCGAGTATGAGGCGCTCATTCACGGGCTCCAGCTTGCCAAAGAACTTGGCATCCGCTGGATCTTGTGTTATGGCGACTCGGACTTAGTGGTCCAGCAGTCATCTGGCGACTAGGACGCGAAAGATGCAAACATGGTGAGTTACTGTTTCCTCATGCAGCAACTCAACGGGTATTTCGAAGAGTGCGAGTTCCTCCATGTGCCAAGAAACGACAACGACCAAGCAGACGCCTTGGCACGAATCGGCTCTACCCGCCAAGAAATACCATCCGGCGTCGCCCTTGAACGCCTCCTCAAGCCGCCTGTCAAGCCTTCACCAGAATCAGACTCCATTTTTGTGTCGGCTCCTCCCGAAGACGTCGGATCCGACTCCAGAGCCCCGCAGTCGGTACGGGGATTTTGGCAGATAGCTCCAAAGCCGCCACAGTCGAGCCCGGCCCGGGGACTACCGCGGCGGACTCGAAGATTCCAGAACTCGACCCAAGGGCCGCGCCAGCCGGCCTGGGGACTTCATTAACCCAGCAAGCGGTTGTCGACTCCAACCCGCCGCCTCCCAGCCCAACCGCCCTCGTCCAAGTCGCAGTTCTGGCAGTCAAAGAAATAGCAGCACCCTCATGGGCCCAGCCCATCCTCAAATTTCTGGTGAGCAAAGAGCTGTCAACTGATGAGACCTCAGCTTGGCAAGTACAATGCCAGGCGGCAGCCTACACCATAGTCAACAGAGAGCTGGTCAGGCGAAGCATCACTGGTGTCTACCAGCGCTGCGTAGAGCCAGAGCAAGGCCAAGCAATTCTCAAAGACATCCATCAAGGCGAGTGCGGCCACCATGCGGCTTCAAGAGCGCTCGTTGCAAAAGCCTGTCGACACGGTTTCTTCTGGCCGACTGCCTTAGAAGAAGCCAAGGAATTGGTCCAAAATGCAAAGGGTGCCAGAAGTTCAGCTCCAAGCCGCACTAGCCGGCTTCTGCACTCAAGACCATCCCCATTGCCCGGCCTTTCGCAGTTTGGGGTCTAGACATGGTGGGACCATTCAAGATAGCACGAGGTGGCCTAACTCACTTACTCGTCGCAGTAGACAAGTTCACCAAGTGGATAGAAGCAAAGCCAATCAAGAAGCTGAACGGTCCGACTGCCGTAACATTCATCTCCGATATCACAATTCGGTACGGCATACCACACAGCATCATCATCGACAACGGCACAAATTTTTCCAAAGGCGCCTTGGCCCGTTTTTGCCCAACACAGGGCATCCGACTGGACCTATCATCCATCGCCCACCCACAGTCAAACGGCCAGGTGGAGCGAGCAAATGGCCTCATCCTGTCCGGCATCAAACCCCGGCTGATCGAGCCTCTGGAGCGCTCGGCTGGCTGCTGGCTCGACGAGCTACCAGCCGTCCTCTGGAGTCTGTGCACGACTCCAAACAAGTCAACCGGCTTCACGCCTTTCTTCCTCGTCTACGGTGCCAAAGCAGTCATCACAACGGACATAGTGTTCGACTCCCCACGAGTCACCATGTACACCGAGGAGGAAGCAAAAGAAGCACGACAAGACAGCGTCGATCTGCTGGAAGAGGGCCGGCTGTTGGCACTCAGCCGGTCCAGCATCTACCAGCAGAGCCTGCGCCGATACCACAACAGGAAGGTCAAGCCAAGATCTTTCCAAGAAGGCGACCTTGTGCTCCGGCTGATCCAGCGAACAGCCGGCCAGCACAAGCTGTCGGCGCCTTGGGAAGGCCCTTTCATCATCAGCAAAGTTCTGGGCAACGACTCCTACTACCTGATTGACGCTCAGAAGCCCCGAGCACGCAAGAGGGACGACTCCGGCAAGGAGACAGAGCGGCCATGGAATGCAAATCTCCTCCGAAGATTTTACAGTTGATGCAGTATGTACCACGCTACCTTTTGTATTAAAGTACCAAGACTTCGGGCCCCCCAAGACGAGCTCGGGGACTGCCCTCTTTTGTCTGTATGATAAAAATTATGCCTACAAGTATGTTACTCTTTTTTATGCTGTTTGGCACCGGGCTCGACAAGTCGGCCCGGGGACTTGCCGCCTTGCACTATGAAATGCTTCCTGCAGTCGGACAAGTAGTGTGTAAACGCCTAAACCGTCTCCTCTCAGAAGCCGAAGCTCGTAGAGCGACTGTACGGTGGGCAGAAGTAAGGTAGAATGGGCATTCGCATGAAAAATGGCTAAGGACTCAAAGCATAAAGCATAGTTCAAGACGGCTTCCAGCCTTTTTGCAAACCGACCCTCGAGTAGTCGGATTGCCGCCTTCTATCCAACTTGCTCAAAAACTCTTAAAAACGGCTAAGTACTTGCCTTCCCAAAGTAGCCAAGCATTTGATCTAGCGGCAGTCCGTAGAGCGGCTGTCCGATTGGCAAGGCAAGCAACTAAGAGAAAGCAGCAAAGGAAAAAAGCCAAAAGAGCAATGAGCAAGAAAAAGATAGAACTCGGATAAATATATTTACATAGCATAGGCCCTTGTCCGAATCTTCGAGCAGAAGTTCAAAATACACCCCGCGGGTGGAATTGTGCGAATTAACAAGTTCTTCAAAGACTAGTGAAGCAGATAAAATAAAGGTAAAGCGGCAGCTTAGGAAGCAGCAGACGGATTTGGAGGGTCGGAGGAGGCGGCAGCATCAGGCGTCGGGGCGGCCGACTGGCTAGTCTCGGCTTGATCGCCTCCGGCGGCAGTCGGGTCGGTCGCACGCGACTCGTTGCTGGAGGCGCGGTCGAGCTGAGGCTGGCCGTCTGCTCCATCTTTTGGTGCCTCCGTCTCGCCTCCGTCCTCCGCCTCGCCTTCCTCCTCGACGCTGGAGCCAATCACCTCCGCGGAGTCCTCGCCGTAGTCTGGGTTCATCCCAAACCACTCCAGCGGTACCTCCTCACCGTCTTCAGACCGCTCAGGGACGAAGATGCTGGTGTCGGTGTACTCGGCAATCGCCGCGGCATGCTTGACGAGGGCGTCTTCTGCAGCTGCCAGCTCCGGCTGGGCCTCCGACCGAAGTGTGGCTAGCCGGTCTAGATCCAGCCCCAGATACCACGCCTTGACGAACTCCAAGGCCCGGCGCGCTCCAGCTCGGGCCGAAGAACCCTTCCAGGCCTCAAGACGACCAGCCACGACCTCTAGCCAGTCGGCCGTCGGGCTGGGGGTGCACGGAGCCTGCATGTCCGGCCACAGGGCGGCAATTGCCTGGGCACCGACACGCTGAAGCCGGTGCGGCATCCGGTGATTCGGCCGAAGGCGAGCCTCGATGCTCAGGATGTGCTTGTCAAGGGTTCGGGGGGCGTCGGCGGCAATCTCTGCGCCCTCCGCCCTCCGACCTTCACGATCAGCCTCGATGGCTTGGATGGCGGCCTGCGAGTGCCCAGGAAAGAAGTCTGCCAAGATGGAAGAAACAAAGAAGCAAGTCAAAAACCAGGAGTCGGCACGACTTATAATCGGCAGCTCGAAGAAAGAATGTAAAGAAACTCACCATCAACGATGTCTTCAACCTCATGAAAGCCGGAGGCCAGCATCGCCTCCTTGTCAGACCAGGAGGAGCACTCGCTCGCGAACTCGGCTAGGAGGGCGGTCTCCGTCTCTTCCGCCTCCCTCTGCGTCTTCACAAGCGGCTCCTTCTGCTCTGCCAATTGAGTGGCCAGCAGATCGTGCTCCGTGGCGAGCTTGCTGCACTCCTCCCCTTTGGCGCACAATGCGGAGTTGGCTTCGCTCAGCTACTGTTGAAGAGCAGCGTTGGCTCCTGAAAAGAAGGAAGAAAGAAGGCGTTAAGTCATCAATAAAGAGGATCGCCGGGGAGATCCGGCCCGACTGCTCAGCAGTCGGCCCGAATCTCGGGGACTACAGCCCGCGGGTGCGCCAGCGCGCCCCCGGAGAGAAGAAAAAGGACTTACTCCGGCTCTCCGACAAATCAGCGGTCCGCTTGCCCAGCTCTTCAACGTTACGGTTGAAGGCAGTGACGCGGAGGTTGTGGTAATCCTGCGTCAAGCGTTTCAGACAAAAAGTCAATACCCAGAGTTCATCAATTGGAGTTCTGGGCCGCCTGCTCAGCAGCCAGCCCGAAACTCAGGGACTACACCCAGTGGGTGCGCTGGCACGCCCCCAATGAGAGGAACAAGGAAACAAGGACCAAAGGAAAAAAACATACCCGGACGGCTGCCCGCGACGCCAGGTACGCCTTGGTGCAAGTCTGGAGAGCGTCGCCCGCAGCATGAAGCTTTGCCTGGACGTCTAGAAGTGCCTGGTTCAGCGGCCCTGTGCCGCCTCCTCCCACCCACCCAATGGGCGCGGTGCTCGTCGCTTCGGCGTCTGGGATCGCCGAGCTGGCAGTGCCGGCCTCCAGGGGGCGGGGTGCCGAAGTCGCCTTCTCCAGACGGCGGTGCGTCGGCGAGCCGACTTGGAGGAGTAACCTCGCCACGGCCTCGTCTTCGGTCGGCAGCACCGGAGGGTCCGCTGGCTACTTGCCTTGCGCACTCTCAGACGGCGGCGGAGGCAGCGGCGGAACGATCACGTCCGACGTAGAGGGGTCGCCGCCTTCCCTCTCCACGATGGGGTTCTCGCCGCCGGCTTCCCCAGACTGCCCCGTGAACTTCGGAGGCTTCGGCGCAGAGTTTAGTGGGGTGACAAACCCCGCCGATTGGCGGCGTGCGGCCTCCTCAGCCTGCCGCTTCGTCGCGGCGGCGGCTTCGGCCTTCGCCAGTTTTTTCTTGGCGGAGGCCTCCGCCCTATCGGCCTCCGCCTTCTCCAGGGAAACGGCCTCTTCTTCATTGCGCTTCTCCT